>NC_141602.1:38354699-38567199 GCF_047967505.1 Dipteris shenzhenensis | reverse complement strand
TTGGTTAGAGTATGTTGCTTGCATTTAAATGTTTCTTTTGTTATATTGTTGGTTTCAGACATTTTAGCATCTTGAGACCCGGCGGAGCGGGTCGCTAGCCCGTCGTAGACGGGTCAGGTTACTCGTCCATATTGAAAGCACGATTGAAAGTTTTATCTCTTTCTTCCACATTTTGCAACCATTTAGGGATGAAGGGAACATATCTTGTCATTTCCTTGAACCCAACATGGCAAGGTTTATTAATAGAACTTGGAACCATATCATAACAATGGACACCACATTAATTCGGAATGAACTCCTTCGCAAAGAGATACAGAAAGGTTTGAACCATATCCCAAGGGAAGGGGTACAATTGGAGGGTACACTCCATACAATAATGCATGCTTGGTTTCAAGTAGTAAGCTTAATGGATGACTATGAGGGAGTTTGCCTTCAAGAACTAACGAAACCCTTTGAGACCTTTGCAAAGAACTTCTTGGAGCACTTGATGGCATCTAAGAACCCTGAAAAATGGGAACCTTTAACCTTTTCTTACTCTTAGGAAATACAAAAGGAGATAGATTGGATGGTATCCACTATCTTAATTACATCCACGGATAAATCGGCATCCACACCAGCATTTATATGCACTAAATTGGCTGTAACCTTAGCATATGAGAGACTACATAGCCCAGACTTCATTCGGGTGGAGCATGGGAACTACCTTGACCGACTAGCCAAGGACATCTTATCCTTTCAGATATGCCCCCTTATTGAGAAGCATTCACTACCCTACCTAATGTGCACATACAAAGCAGATAAAGGCTCCTTTAGGTGGATAACAAATGCCCATGCATGTGTCTTCTTAGAGATAGCGGGATTCATAGCATCATCACTACAGGCATGCTTAGAACCCCTTGACTGCTTGTGCAAATCTGCAAGAATCAATCATGGATGACCTTGGAGTCCCATCAAAAGCCTTTTGGATAGTCAAGTCAGTGTATGATGCAAAGATAAACTTGCCTGACTCGATAATATGCATCTTCACAGTTGACATTGGCAAATACTTTGAGAACATCCCCCTGCAAGGGGAGATGGGCCTTATCCAAAAGTCATGGAACAAGTGATTTCACTTGCTTTCTCATGGTCAAGAAAAGAATTCATTACTCCCCAAAAATGGAAAATGGTAGAGTGGCATGAAAGGAGACCATGGAAGACCCCCTCAACATCAAAACAAGAATTGATAAGAATGAATACTTGGCTTCTTGGCAATATGCACCTCACTCTGGTAGGGGAGATGTACAGAAAAGTCTTCGACATCCCCATGGGCTTTGCATGCTTGCCCTTATGGTGCAATCTCTACCTTTTCGGGTTCGAATACAACCTCACAAAAAGATTGTGGAATCTCAGACAAGGAGAGACCCTGAGTAAATTCAAAAACTCAGTAAGATACATAAATGACTTCCGTTTGATCAATGTACCAAACCCTAGAATGTTCCTAGATCCATATGGAGAAAAGGACCCCAACAACCCATATTGGATTTACCTTTTGGACTTCTTGGAGATCAAGGAAATGACAAAAGCATTTTCCCCCGGAACACACAGCGAACCCTAGGGGACAAAAGTTTCCTTTTTAAATATGGCCATTACAGTGGTGCACCTCGAGAACGAGAACGCAGTCATAAGCAAATTCGATAAACTTGAGGAACTTGATTACAAAGTATGCAAATACATTTAGCAGTACAACAATAGGCCAAAATCCTTTGCGAAGAGGTCATGCTATCACAAATAATGCCTATACTCTACACAGAAAGTGGTAATTTTAATGCCTTCGTACAGATCAAGAAACTCCTCAAGAAATTTGAAGAGAATGGATTCGAAAGAAGGAGTCGAGGATTGATCCTTGAAGTCTTAAAAAGCGACTTCTCGAGCAGTACCTTGAACATACAAATGATAGCTCAATGGATGAGTAAGCAGCTTTTACCCTTGAATACCCCATAATACATATGCGGGGCAACGGTTCATCCCAGTCTGTGAGAAGGGGTCGATGGCTGCCCATGCATGGACTGTGATGTTTGGACCGTTGGAGGATTGCGGATTGGCAGGTTACACACACACACACACACACACACACACACAAAAACAGTTATTCGTTGCATCGGCTCACACCATTAAGCGAGAAGAGATCTGAGTGCTCGAGAGAGCATGGTGAAGATACACGATCAGCCCGCTTATTGCCTCACCCTTAGTTACCGAAATAAAGAATCCCCATCCGATAAGCACATCTCCTTGAACGTCTGTCAAGCAGAACCTCCATACATTAGAGACGGCGGTGATAGGCCCCGTGATTTCTAGAAAAACACAGACTTTAGGCTAGGATATACAACGTAAAATCCCATAGAGGAGATGCGCCTGGACCCTGGAACACTCACTAGAGGGTCACCTCGCTGGAGCTGTCTCTGTGTTGGCTGACCATCTGAACATAGCGACTTTCATCTAGCCTTATGACGCCCCTAGAATCCACAGGTTGGCCTCTCAATGGCCACACCTTGGAGAAATTATCGACCTCCCCTCACGACCATCATGCAAATCCTTCATAGGACAGTGCCCAGAAGGTTTGCCTACATCATGTTGCGAATCCCACTGGTCTCTTATGCATGGTTTGTCGATTAACACTATACAAGAGAGACGGAAACCCGAAAGGTCCCATGAGCTGGTTGTCCGCCTTTTCAGCTCATGGATTGCATGGTTAGCGACTAGAACTCCTAGGACCATGGAGCAGGAGCACTTCGTCGGCCAAAAGGCTCTGCAACATAATTTTGTAGATCGCCAACAGACGTGAACGAACCCAGGTTTTCAAAATCATTCCATGTACCACCTAAGTCTGCTTGCAATTTGATGCATGCATTCGAAACTATAGTTTACTTAGGGAGCTTACATCTGGTCTTGTATGAAGCATGTTCACAATGGGAGGTGGGTGAGTAGGAGGCACATAGGAGCCTAAGAGCTTTTGGATGACTCGCGTAGTTTGTTAGTTAGTTGATATACCCCGAAAAGACCCTTTGAAATGCACTCGAGAGATAGCCCATGAATAGAGGTCCTCATCAACAGTCAAGAACTTTTGGCATTTAGTGTTTTATATGATTTTACTTGCATCTCCACAGATGTCGCAATGATCTCTCACCATGGGAGCAAGATAGATGATGATTGCGACAGAGCCAAGCAACCCAGACCTTGTGCAAAACTGGACATGGGAATACCTACTCCCAAACGTTGAGTGCTCACCCGAGCACGATGATACAGTAGAGGACTATGTATAAATCATGAAACACTTTCTAGTAGCCTCCTGTGATGAATGACAACTCATGAAGGAGACTCTACAAATCACGCAAAACCCTTTTCCTATTGCATATGTGACTCTCTTGAAAAGTATCTATGAAAAAAGCTTAAGTGATCGGTTATGGTCCTTGGCTACCTAAGGGGAACCGACCCTTGGCGATAGATACAATCAGCCATTTGCCTCCTTAGCTACTTGCCTCCAACCTCCTCACTTTTGTCCAAAACTATAGTCCAATTATAGGACCTTGAGTGTCATTTCTCCTGTACCAGCGTCTAGCTTATCAAACATGGAAGCCCACTGAGTGATCCCGAGACACCCATGTATATGAGCTTTTCATGGTAGATAGGGCTGAATATTATATTGTTCAAGCTCGTAATATCATGAACTCATTCAGTAGTGGTCATACTTCACCTTTGTCCTTTGATCCTACTTGAGATACTGAGTCACGACCCTTATATGTTCATGCTTTTCGTAATTCTATTGTAGCTCCTCGATACAGCCGAATACTAGGGCTAGATGAGCTTGTTTGACACGCTTATGAGATGAACTTCTTGGGATAAGTCATTCTCATGTTGGTCTATTATAACTCAGGTTGTAGACCAAGATAACACTAAGTTATTGTTGAATCGGGACCTAAAAAGCTTTACCCTCTAGGCCACCCCCTTACCTTTGAATGTTTGAATGTTTAGTATGGTTTAGTAATGTGTATATGGTTATTGAATCCATCCTTACCGGTTGATGGACCAGATAGGGACTATTCAGGATCAGAGTCAGAAAGAGGAACAACTAGATTTTGCATTACGATACATAGCAAAAAATGAGCTACAGCTCTATTGGTTACTCACACTTCATTTCATTACAATACCAAATTTGTCTGAGTAGTGGAAAATATCGGAACTGAGACATAACAACATGCACGAAAACAATATGCGAATATTTTATTCACTTTGATGCATGGGAATTAATACTAATTTGATACATGTGAATTAGTACTAATTTAATACATGGGACTCACCAAGTCTAGTGTTCTATCAGAAATTCCCTTAGAAGGAGTCCTTAGAAGGGACCTATAATTTATTTCATTCCTTTTTTTCTTGCAAATTCCTCCTCCTCTTTATCAAAATATTGGGAATGATCGGGATAACAACCGTAGTTGGGCATTGAAGCTTGTGGTTACAAGTGTAAGACAATAGTTCTAACTCTTGTGTTACCTTGATTGATGCAGGTGAGTCCAACTACTTATCCTAGCTCTTTGGTTGAAGAGGACGAAAGATAATGAAACACTTACTGGCGGATCAAATCACTCTACAAGACTCTTCTATCTAGGGGTTAATATGTGAGACTTCTATGGAAACCCCAAAAGGGTAATAGCTTTTGGGAGGACCCATACAAATAGCACCAGACTAGACAAGGGACTGTCTTTTGTAATGTGGGCTCGGTACAAGAAAGGCATATTTATTGAATACTCTATCTTATACTTGGTTTTGGACAAATTGGAAACTAAGGTTTTTGAAAGCATTTTTGAAGAACATTTTTGGAAAGAAATAGATGATTTCAACACAGGAAAATCAATAGATTGTTTGAAATTTGCAGTTTTGAATTATTGATGTTTGTCCATGGATATATTTAAGCACCATATTGAGAAGTAAGATACAACATATAGAATAGTATACTGCAACATAGATTTCAATAAGAACGTGGGATTGAAGATGCAATGGATGCTAGGGGATGTTTATGAATTGAGAACCAAGGGGGATGTATTGAGAGTGAAATAGATTTAATTGTTTTAGTAGGTAATGTGGGGGTTAAAGGTCACTGTGCCTTTACCCCGGTTATGTACAATACTCAAACACATACATAAATGAATGAAAAAGAAGATTAGGGGATTTTGCACCCACTAAAACTTGTGTGGCTCTCTGTTTCTGAGATCTCCCTCTTCCGTTCTTGCTTCCGTTGAGAGCACTCTCAACTGGTATCAGAGCCTGGTTGATCTAGCTGAGCGTACGTGAATGCCTGGAGGCTCAACAGCTTTGTGGTAGGCTTTGTGGGTGACTTTACTTGCATCCCAGAGACCTTGGAGGAACCTTTGGAAAAGTCACTTTGGTTTTGCGAAGTGGTTTTGAGAGCCTATCAAGTGTTTTCAAAGAAAAAGTCGTTTTTTGAGCTTTTCCCTATTCCCTTCGATGACAGAGACTCTGTATTGACTTGTAGAGGAAACTATTGCTTGCTTTTGGTGTCCACTTCACTTTAGGAGCTTGAAAACACCTTCATTCTTGAATCTGGGATCATTTCATTGGATTTTTGACTCACTGTGTCAGTTTCTGCGTTTTTCTGCTCGGGTGTTGGAACTCAAGTTTAGAGCAACCGTTTGCAGATCTGTCAAATCCGGTGGACTCAGAAGGTCCTAAAACTTCTATGTTACTCATCATTCACACTCCGGTGGAGTTTACAAATAGCTCTATTTTGAAAAATGTTTTTTAGTCCGTGTGTTGGACCCAGTGATTGAGACCACGGTTTCCAAAACCATCTGTCCCATTGCATTCTGGATGCCCAAAAACCCCTACCTCTCAGTTCTTATGCGATTTGTGGAGGATTTTCAGAGTTATAGATCTCTGTGTATTCGATTTCGTCTCTCTGTTATGCATTTTTCATTCTAAGGTTTTGAAACCTTAGATTTATGCCACATGGTAGTGGATAAGTGTTGACTCCCATTTCTCACTCATCGGTTGGGATTTTGGAGTTCTGATAGAAGAGAGATATTTGCAGATTTTCTTGCTGAGTCTGATTATGCAATGGCGCCCATGTTTTGAGGCATCTCAGGTTCTATTTTCAGTAGTGGTCATTATCGTGGGACTATGATTTCTTGAGCATACCTTATGCAGATCACTCTGGTTGCAGTTTGAGTAGTGTGCACTCATTCGTGATGTGCATTGGGTTGCAGTGGATGATTTATAGGCCATTTGGATGCATTGTAGTCCTTATTACACTACTACACACAGATCCTATTGCGACGTTTACGTAACGACGTTTAGCGCCCGCTTAACGTTAATCGTCGGTATGAAAAGCGGGTTTCGTAAATCATCGCTATATAGCGACTGTTGCTGAAAGTCGCTATATAGCGACTTTCAAAAGTCGCTATATAGCGACACTGATACAAAATATTATAGCGATGTTTTTATAGAGAGGTTTTTTTTAAAAAATAGGCCTTTTTTAAAAAAATAGGCCTTAAAAGTTAGTTTTTTCCAATGACAAATTTTGTTAAATTTTCATACATGTTTGAGCTCATAGAGAATAAAAAAATGAGAGCATGTACATCAAGCCTTTGAAGCTCATATATTCATGTCCAAGTTTGAGATGAGAAAAATCAAATAAGAGCATTTACATCAACTGTTTCATCTTGAGCCAAGTCTAAGGTGCCAAGCAAGTCTATCTCCAACTCTATACCGAGTTGATCTCCTATATCATCATCGTACTCTAGCATCGTACGTTCACCTAAAAGTATTTGATCATCTTCTTCAATAAAGCTTAAGTGTGGTGATTGATCTTGATGATTGTTGTCTTCTTCATCAATATCGTGATCTCCATCCTCCTCCCGTGCGATGTCATTATGCGCATCTTCCTCTTGGCTCATATGGTGGTCTACATCTTCTTCGCTAGATTCATCAATTGGATCCGTCATTGGTAGTGGCATCTCCATATCCACATCTCGATCTTCAAAAATTTGCTTACTTCGTGGTGCAACTTGGATCACGTACCACCATCTTGGATCAGAACGATCCGGATGAAAAACCACCTATATTGAAGATGGGTGCCAAATGTCGTCAATTATATATATATCAATGGACTTTAAAAACGAAAGCTTCGACTAATTAAATCATTAGTATGCACCTGCTCACAGTGCTCGGGAAGAACAAAAGTATCACTTTCATCGGTCCAATGTTTGGTGGAGTCTATTGCAAAGAGACTGCTACTATCTTTTCTCATTGTCGCATGGGGACCGTTGTAAGTAGTTCTAAACCATTTTACATCAAGAATGAAAATAGTAAATCGTCCGAAATCAATTTCATAGATGTCGCGTATGGTTCCACAATAATCCAACTATGAGGAGAGAAGATTGGTATCCGAAGCACTTGCTCGGCTATCTTGTGTGAAGTTAGCCATGACTCCACAATCATACGTGACTCTCTTTGAATCAATGCGTTCCACGCAAAAATGTCGTCCATATGACCATAATGCACTGTACTTTTTGTACTGTAAAAGAGCATCATTAAAACAATGAAGATGCACCTATTTTATAGCATGTATTGCCACAAATAATTACTTAATTACGTCAAGAGATAAGAAACTTACATGCACCATACATCCAAATGATAACTCTCACTCGCGCTCGTTTATTATCTCTCCATCACATTCGGCTTTACGTAGAGCCACTTGTAGCCAATCAAGTGACATGTGAGTAGGGAGAAGAGCCAGATCTCCTGGATATGGTTGTGATCGCCTGTACATTACTCTGAATCTCGTCCTTGCATTTATTCTTTCTGCTTTGGCCACTTCATATCTCTCAATCCACTTCTGCATCTCAGGGCTATTGAGGATACAAAACTTATTGAATTTCTCCATTTGCTCTTCGCTCATCTTTCTTTCAATCCCTTTTCCTTGGGGAACCTCGCCAATGATGCGATCATCATCCTTGTTGTGCCAAGCTTGCAGCATATTAGGATCCGTGGATGCAAGAAACTCTGTGATATATACTAATGACTCTTGCACAAGCCATCCCTCTGCCATGCTTGCTTTTGGTCTTGCTCTTTGTCTTACAAACCCCTTTAAAGTTTTCATAAACCGCTCGAGAAAAAACATCCATTGATTATGAACGGTACCTGCTATAGCCACCTCATCAACTATGTGCACAAGCAAGTGGACTTGAGTTGTCATAATGCTTGAGGGAAAGTGCTTCTCAAGCAAGCATACGGCTTCGATGGATTCCACCCTAGCCTTCTCGATGCTTGATATAGAGATCTCTTTTTGAGATATTCACCTATTTCACATGTCCATGCATATGTAAGATATTTGAGATATCCACCTATTTCACATGTCCATTAAGAAAATACATAATGCGATTTGATAGTAAGCATACCTCACAATACCACAGATCTTGAATATAGCATTTCTAACATCTTCTTGTAAGCACCCTTTTATTGTAATTGGGAGGATGAACTATCAAAGCAACAATGAAGTCATGTCAACAATATGACATAATAATAATTACGCTAACGCATCACTATTATCGGTACACTATTTCTACTTAGAATACCTGTAAGACCTCGTGCCAATCATGGGACTTGAGGCCACTAAGCTTATTGTCCTTTGAAAATGCTCCTTTCAAGTAACGCATGTACCCTGTCGATGTTTGAAAAGAGGCAATGTCTGCCTTGACCGCTGCCTCCTCCCTCGTAGAGAGGATCCACGTTGCTTTCGGGAGGATAACTTTTCCCGAAGCATGCACTTGGGGCCACAAATGAGACATCCTATTCATAGCACGCAAGTCTTCTCGCACTCCTCTCGAGTCCTTGGAACCAACCAAGTGTGCCCAAATAGTAGCCCCCACATTCTTGAAGATATGCATAGGATCCAAGAGATGATTGATTTGTAACTGACCCCAATAAGGAAGCTCGTGAAAGATCGATAGCCTCTTCATACTAGGAGGAGGTTCCTCTCCATTCGCCCTCCAAGCTTGAATCCAATCACTTGCCTTCAAATATGATGGTGGTGGATCAAGCTGACCTCCACGTGCGAGATGGTCGAGCGGAACGTATCGAGCATGACCTTCATAAACATTTTTCCTCATATGTTTGGAGTAGCATGCAAGTGATTTAAGAGCCGGTCCACAAACAGGACAAGCATGGTACCCACTTGTAACAAGTCCTGCACGCGTGCATGAATGTGTTAGTACAAGACATGCGTGCGAAAGAGAGTAAAAAAAGCATAATCCCTCATTGCACATGTAAAGACACAACCACGTACCTGCGCACTCTCCATATCCTGGGTAGTCATGCATGGTCCACATCAAGATACCCCTGACCAAAATATCATTGGTATGTCTAGGAGCTCTGAAAATATCAAAGACCTGCACTCCTCTCCATAATATATGTAACTCCTCTATCAAAGGTGCCATGTACACGTCCATGTTTTTTGCCTTGTACTTTCCTGGCACAAGTAGTGCAAGCATGAGGTGTCCCTTTTTTATCGTTAGCCATGGTGGGATATTGTAATTCACCACGACTATGGGCCATGTCGACCAAGACGTTGAGCGTAACCCGAAAGGATTCACGCCATCCATGGCTAGCCCAAGATATAAGTTGCGTGGCTCCCTCGCAAAGTTCGGCCACTGATTATCTATGTGCTTCCAAGCTGCACAATCTGTGGGAATCCTCAATGTGTGATCAGTGGACCGATGAGATGCATGCCATGTCATCAACTCCGCTATGGATTTGCATCAAAACATGTGTTGTATTCTTGCAATGATGGGAAAGTGTCTTAAGACCTTTACCGGTATCCGCTCACCCTGGAAGTCATCTCTATATCATTGTTCCCCACACTTTGGACAACTAGCCAAATCTCCATGCTCACGACGAAAAAGAATACAATCATTACGGCAAGCATGGATGGTATCATAATCCATACCCACCGTTGTTAGCATCTTTTTTGCTTCATCTCTTGATGCGGGCATGGTATTTGGTGCAGGCAACATCTTTTGGAGCAACCTATGACAAAGACACTATCCAAATGATGATTCTCAAAACAAACAATATCCAAATAATGAGTCAAATTAATGCAAGGGCTAACCTCATTAAGGCCGAGACACTTGTATCCGACCACCCATACTGTACTTGTAGATTCAAGATTGAGAGACAAGCACGTAGTTTAGACATCCTAGCACCCTCGTACAATTGTGTTGATTGCAACTCTCGCATTTTGACCTCAGACTCTGACATCACGTGTACGTGGGATGTAGTGCCCCTAAAAATGGAATCCATCATGTCGACCATACCCTCGTCGTCATCCGGGAGATTATAGTAGTCTTGTTGAAAGTGAGAAGGTATATGTGTACCCTCGTCACCCTCCTCATCCTGTTTTAAGATTTCGTGTAAATATAAGATCCCCCTTCTTTATGCTTCTATTTCTGCATAAGCTTATGCTTATGCATGAGCTTATGCGGAAATAGAGAATGAGAGAAGCATAAGCTCATGCTCATGCATGAGCATAAGCTCATGCTTATGCTCATGCGGAAAAAGAGAAGGAGCTTATGCGGAAATAGAGAATGAGAGAAGCTTATGTGGAAACTCATTCTCTATTTCCGCATAAGCTCCTTCTCTTTTTCCGCATGAGCATAAGCATGAGCTTATGCTCATGCATGAGCATGAGCTTATGCTTAAGTTTCCCCCTTCTCTCTTTCCCCCTTCTCTCATTCCCCCTTCTCTCATTCGCATAAGCTCATGCTCATGCATGAGCATAAGCATGAGCTTATGCTTAAGTTTCCCCCTTCTTTATGCTTCTATTTCCGCATAAGCTTATTCTTATGCATGAGCTTATGCGGAAATAGAGAATGAGAGAAGCATAAGCTCATGCTTATGCTTCTCTCATTCTCTATTTCCGCATAAGCTCATGCTTATGCATGAGCTTATGCGGAAATAGAGAATGAGAGAAGCTTATGCGGAAACTCATTCTCTATTTCCGCATAAGCTCCTTCTCTTTTTCCGCACGAGCATAAGCATGAGCTTATGCTTATGCATAAGCATAAGCATAAGCTCATGCTTATGCTCATGCATGAGCATGAGCTTATGCTTAAGTTTCCCCTTTCTCTCTTTCCCCCTTCTCTCATTCGCATAAGCTCATGCTCATGCATGAGCATAAGCATGAGCTTATGCTCATGCATGAGCATGAGCTTATGCTTAAGTTTCCCCCTTCTTTATGCTTCTATTTTCGCATAAGCTTATGCTTATGCATGAGCTTATGCAGAAATAGAGAATGAGAGAAGCATAAGCTCATGCTTATGCTTCTCTCATTCTCTATTTCTGCATAAGCTCCTTCTCTTTTTCCACATGAGCTTATGCTCATGCATGAGCATGAGCTTATGCTTAAGTTTCCGCATAAGCTCATGCTTATGCATGAGCTTATGCGGAAATAGAGAATGAGAGAAGCTTATGTGGAAACTCATTCTCTATTTCCGCATAAGCTCCTTCTCTTTTTCCGCATGAGCATAAGCATGAGCTTATGGTCATGCATATGCTTAAGCATAAGCTTATGCTTATGCTCATGCATGAGCATGAGCATGAGCTTATGCTTAAGTTTCCGCATAAGCTCATGCTTATGCGTGAGCTTATGCGAAAATAGAGAATAAGAGAAGCTTATGTGGAAACTCATTCTCTATTTCCGCATAAGCTCCTTCTCTTTTTCCGCATGAGCATAAGCATGAGCTTATGCTCATGCATGAGCATGAGCTTATGCTTAAGTTTCCGCATAAGCTCATGCTTATGCATGAGCTTATGCGGAAATAGAGAATGAGAGAAGCTTATGCGGAAACTCATGCTCTATTTCCGCATAAGCTCCTTCTCTTTTTCCGCATGAGCATAAGCATGAGCTTATGCTCATGTATGAGCATGAGCTTATGCTTAAATTTCTGCGTAAGCTCATGCATGAGCTTATGCGGAAATGGAGAATGAGAGAAGCATAAGCTTATTCTCTATTTCCGCATAAGCTCATTCTCTATTTCCCACTCTATTTCCCCCTTCTCTCATTTCCCCCTTCTCTCCTTCTCTATTTCCGCATAAGCTCATGCTTATGCTTATGTGGAAATAGAGAAGGAGAGAAGCATAATAAAGAATGATGCTTCTCTCCTTCTCTATCTCCGCATAAGCTCATTCTCTATTTCTGCATAAGCTTATGCTTATGCTTCTCTCATTCCCCCTCATCTCTTTCCCCTTCTCTATTTCCCCCTTCTCTCATTCTCTATTTCCTCATTCTCATTCTTTTCTTTCCTTTCCATCTTCTTTCCCTCTTTCCTTTCCCTCTTCTTTCCTTTCCCTCTTCTTTCTTCTTGCCTATGCCTATGCTTATGTTTGTTTTTTTGTTTTATGTTTTCATGTTTGTGTCTATGTTAGACATGGGATCACGTCGCTCATCCGACGAGTACGGACAGCCTCGCAGAAGGAGAGCTCACGATCTATATGCTCCAGAGGACTTTGATTCCTCTCAGGCGACTACCCCGAGGACTACCCCTGGTCCGGACTCCTCTCGGACCTAGCACTACGACTACCCTTGGTCCGACTCCTCTTCCACATAGCACTACGACTACCCCTCGAGGAACTCCTTTACTAGCCGCGCATGGCTTTGTCGGGAGTCCCGACGAGTTTGTAGCGCAGATGAGCGATGAGGAGGCAGCGAGATTCTTCTCTCTGCTCTCTCAGAGGACCTCAGCAATTCCTTCCCCTACACCGACGGGTGGACGTACTGCCCAGCCATCCCCTCGCACCCCTTCGACTGCGGGATCATCACCTGCGCATGCCTCTCGCAAGGGAAGGAAGAGTAGGACGGGTGGCTCATGTTGTGCTGACTCGGGAGATGTAGACGAGTCAGCACACTCACGCTCCTTTAGGTCTCCACTTGGTCCGGAGACACAGTATCAGTCAGGTCCCTTTCCCTCTCCTACTCCCACTGCTACTCCTCGCTCCGGAAGCGCTCCCCGCACAGCTTCCACTCCTTCAGACTCTGCTACCATCAGTCCCCCTTACTCATTAGGGGATCTCTCCTATCAAATCACATCTGCTGGAGAGATAATAGAAGATAAAAAGGGCAAAGCAGTGATGTCCGCCATGAGGAGGTTGATGAGTCATCACTTCAAGAGCGGCATAAATACCGATTGGCGGTATCAAGATGCCCAAAAGAAGCAGGCAGTGATCGATGAGTTAAAACAAAGATACCCTAATCCGCCAAATGTGGAGTTTAATGACGATTATATGCGAGAGCGCATGGGTTTGGTCCTGAAGCATCGTAGATCAACCTTGCGTACTTCCATTACAAAGGGGTTGGCTAAACCCAGCTGGGCAGACAAAGCTGATTGGAAGTACTTCAAGAAGCAACATAGGGACCATCCTGAAATGTTCGAGGGTCAGAGGAGGGCTGTGAAGAGACGGCTGGACGTCGTAGGTACTTCGCACTTTGGTGCAGGCGGACGGTATGCATTCGAGGCAATCGTGGTAAGTCTACTTCTTCTCATTTAATGTATTGTTCTATTTGTTTTACTTACATATTACATGCACTTTAGCTAACTCTAACTCTCGTAAATTGGATCCACAACAAGCTGCGATGGGTCATCTTCCTACAGATGCAGAGACGCGACGCGCATTTCGGATAGGAACAAAGCCGTGGTTCATTGAGCAAGAGGCAATGGGAGCGACAGTCGATTGGGCTGAGGTGGCTGATCGCATGGTATAAGTTTACTCCTACTTGTAATCTCACTTTTCAATTTAAGTTCCAATCTAATTTTCAATTTATATGGTTCAATCTTAGGGTCAAAGCTCAAGCGTCCCATCATCGGAGGCGAGCGATCAACAGGGCCAAGGATCGGACGCAGGTGGCAAGGACGAAGGAGAAGACGCAGGTGTCGAGGACCAAGGAACAGGCCAACAAGACGAAGATGATTCAGATTCGGATGAGTAGTGGTAGTAGCATTTTGTATATCCGCTCGTTTGAGCAATTTTGTATCGCTCTTTTGATGGAGTAATTTTGTTACAAACACTGTTGTATATGTCCGACATGTATATGCATTTATTACTCATCATTTCATAAGAACAATTTTGTATCACCCTGCAAGCAAGGGAAATTTTGTTATAAAAAACTTTTTTTTGTAATTACCAAAAAAAAAAAGGATTAGTGGGGCTAAACAGGGCCAAAAGGAAGCCCTGTTTAGCCCCACTAACCCTTTTTTTTTACTTTTGTTAATCGTCGCTATATAGCGACATTTACTAGTGTCGCTATATAGCGACGATTAACAGTGTCGTTATATAGCGACGTTTTTAGTGTCGCTATATAGCGATGTTTGCTAGTGTCGCTATATAGCGATGCTTTATAGCGATGCTCCTTTTTCGATGCTTTTAGCGAAACTTATAGCGACGTTTGCACCCGTGAAAAAAAAAATTTTTCATGTAAAAAGCATCGGTTTTTTTGTCGGAAAATGGCCTATGCCTTGTAGTGTTAGCTCGGGGGGGTCACTATGTATAAACCCTCTATATCACGTGCGTTCAAGCCCTATATTTAAAATCCCTTATCTGTAAATTTTTTCGTTAATAAAATGTACCCCTTTTCTATACAAATCTGTAAATTTTTTCCAAAACTATTTTAAATAGTCCCTTATGTATATTTATTTCTGTAAATTTTAGTAATATATAATATCCTTCTGTTGAACTCACATGATAGGGTTACATATGATGAGTGACCCCCCTGAGAGTGTTAGATGCGCTGATAGGCCCAAATTGCCTTGTGGGATGCTACTTTTATGGACGCTTTGCACATGGATGCCATTTTATGCTGAGGGACAGCTTTGACACATTGTAGGTGATGCACTGATAGTGCTATGCTCTCTTGGATGAGATATTATTAATGCATATGCCAGTGGACGGTGTTTATGCTTGAGTCATTTGGCACTTATTGGCATTTTGGATTGCCATTGCAGTTGGCATTTTCTTTTGGGCCAGATTTGCTCATAAGGCTGCATAGTATATGCACATGAGTCAGATGCTTTGAGACATGAGTTTTGGTGATATTTCACTCTATTGTGGCATACACATTTGGGTGCACCTGGTATTTGGTGTGATTCTCTCTTGTAGGCACTAGCATTTGGGATTTTTGCTTCATTTGCATCATGGCATCCTCTTTCATGTCTAAAAAGGAGTTTTTTAGCATTAAAAAGTTTGATGGGACAAACTTTTCTTTATGGAAAGAATAGATAAGGGATGTGCTTATTCAAAAGAATCAGATTAAACCCTTGGCAGGGATTGAAGCTAGGCCTGCAAATATGTCTGAGGATGATTGGAATGAGTTGGATGCATTAGCAAAGTCTACTATTAGACTTCATCTTGCAGAGTCAGTTTATTTCACAGTAGTAAATGAGCAGACTATGGAAGATTTATAGAAGAAACTGTGCCACTTACGAGAAGGAAACTGCCTCTAATAAAGTTTACCTCATGAAGAGGTTATTTGAGCTGCAGATGAAGGAAGGGGTCTCCATTTCTTCTCACTTAAATGAATTCAATATTATTTTCAGCCAGCTTTAGGCTCAAAAGATGAATTTTGATGTGGAGACTAAGGCAATATTTCTCTTATGTTCATTGCCATTCTCATGGGATACCTTCCATACAGTTGTCAGTAACGCTGCACCTGGTGGAGTACTGAAATTTGATGACGTTGTGGATGAGAGTGCTCTCAATGGAAGCAAGAACGGAAGAAGGAGAGAGAGAGACAGAGAGCCACACAAGTTTGGTGGGTGCAGAACCACCCTAATCTTCTTTTTCATGCATTTATATATGTGTTTGAGTATTGTACATAACCGGAGTTAAGGCACAGTGACCTTTAACCCCCACAACCTCCCACTTAAATGACAATGTGCCTTTAAGAGAGAACAACTAGTGAGCATACTATCCAATGCCCATCAATACACGACAATACTCAAACCGCTGACTAGGTAGACTCTTCGTCAGCATATCTGCAGGGTTATCATCTGTATGAACCTTGACAAGCTCTATGCGCTTGTCCTCAAGTACCTCCCTGATGAAATGGTACCTGACCTCAATGTGTTTGGTCTTTGCATGAAAGACCGGATTCCGTGCTAGCTGAATAGCACTCATGGAATCACTATGCAATGTCGGTACACCTGTATGAATCCCCAAATCTCCCACTAGCCGATGAAGCCATATAGCCTCCTTGCAACCCTCTGTGGCTGCAACATACTCGGCCTCTGTGGTAAACAAAGCAATGCACTTCTGTGCACGAGACATCCACGACACTGCACCACCTGCAAAGGTGAACACATAACCAGAAGTGGATCTCCTACTATCCACATGCCTTGCATAGTCTGAATCTGTGTACCCAAGTACACGCATGTCTCCTTTACCAAAGCAAATGCACATCTCCTTGGTACCCTTCATGTACCTCATGATGCACTTAACTGCCTCCCAATGCCTCTTTCCTGGATTAGCCATATACGGGCTAACAACTCCCACTGCAAATGCAATGTCTGGTCTAGTAGCTATCATAGCATACATAAGGCTCCCAATTGCTGATGCATAAGGAACCTTGGCCATCATGGCCCTTTCCTCATCTAATTTGGGACTATCTGTATGACTCAGTTTCACATATGGAGGCAATGGAGTACTCACTGCCTTCCCCCCCTCCATATTGAAACGCTGCAATACTTTTGTAACATACTCTTTTTGTGAAAGCCAAAGGAGTTTCCTACTCCGATCACGCGTGATGCGCATACCAAGAATATGACCTGCAAGTCCCAAATCCTTCATATCAAAGGCCTCATGCAACTTGGCCTTTAATGCATCTAGCTCATAAGTATTCTTGCTAGCCAATAGCATATCATCCACATATAGTGCCAAGATTATCAGGCTATTATCCTTAGCCCTTTTAGTGTAGAGGCAGTGATCAATTTCACTCCTTCTAAAACCCTGGGACCGAATGAAAGCATCAAACTTCTGATACCATTCTCTAGGTGCTTGCTTAAGACCATAGAGACTCTTCTTCAGCTTGCAAACTAAATGCTCTTTGCCCTTTTCTTCAAAGCCTTCCGGCTGCACCATGTAAATTTCCTCATGCAAATCCCCATGCAAGAAAGCTGTCTTGACATCCATTTGCATAAGCTCCATATCCTCTATTGCCACTAGTCCAAGCATGCATCTAAGTGTGGTCATTTTCACAACCGGAGAGAATATCTCATCAAAGTCCACACCCTTCTCTTGCTTGAACCCTTTAGCAACCAAACAGGCCTTGTACCTAGGCACATCATCACCTGTGACCTTCATTTTGTAGACCCATTTACATGGCAATGCTTTCTTTCCATGTGGCAAAGAAACCAAGTCCCAAGTCTTATTCTTCATAAGTGAACTCATCTCTAATTGCATAGCATACTCCCACTTGCGTTGATCCTCATGCATTATAGCCTCTTTGTAGCAAGAAGGCTCCCTGCAATCAGTAAGCATCACACAGTCTACCCCTAGAACAAACCTATCAGGCGGTCTAGACACTCTAGATGATCTTCTCAAGGGCATTTCAGCTTGCTGTCCCACCTGCATATCAGCCACATTTGGCTCATCATTTCCACCAACAGATGATCCATCATCTACCCTTGATTGTATACCTGTGGGAGTACTTGGTGGTACCATTTCTTGCACATTTGGTGCATGGACAGCTTGCTGTCTATCAAAATAGGCAGGTGGATTCACATCCTGGAAAGTGATTCTCCTCATTTCCACATCCCTCATGGGTGCCTTATGCATCTTCTTCTCATTGAAGACCACATCATGGCTGCGTATGATCTTCTTTGCTTCTGGATCCCAGAGATGATAGCCCATCTCTCCACTTTCACCATAACCCAGAAAGATGCATTTCCTAGACTTAGGATCTAGCTTCTTTCAAAGCTCTTTTGGCACATGTGCATATGCCTCACACCCAAATATATGCAAATGAGAGTAAGAGGGCTTCTTTCCACTCCATGCCTCTTCAGGAATACCACCATCCAAACTCTTACTAGGTGATCTATTGATCACATGCACTGCAATCTTCATTGCCTCAGCCCAAAAACCACCAGAAAGACTTGCATTGGAAAGCATGCATTGCAACCTTTCTTGAATGGTACGGTTCATCTTTTCTGCAACTGGATTTTGCTCTGGAGTACGAGGGGATGTGAGCTCCCTCTTAATCCCACGTGTATCACGGAAATGCTGAAAGTCATGAGAGAGATACTCTCCACCATTGTCAGTCCGTAGGCATTTAAGCGTTCTACCTGACTGATTCTCAACCAAGGCCAGCCATTTCTGAAATACCTGGAACACATCACTCTTCCGAGCTATAGCATAAGCCCACACTTTCCTAGTTGCATCATCAATGAATGTCACATAGTATTCAGCCCCGCCTAATGACCGTGTAGGCATGGGACCACATACGTTTGAATGCACCAAATCAAGCATTTTAAACTCTTTCTTTCCCCTTCTTTTATGGGCTGATTTAGTCTGCTTCCCATAGAGACAGTGCTCACAAAATTCAAAATTAGAGAAACTCAAATGCGGTACATAACCCAAACGGCATAAGAGTTTCATTCCATTCTGGCTCATGTGCCCCAACCTGCAATGCCACAAAGAAGTGCTTGGCTGCTCGGTTATTGCAACAACATGATCAAGTACCCCTGATACATGTAAGGGATACAAAGTCCCACACTTGGCACCCCTGGCCAAAAGCATAGAGCCCTTCTGAATTTTCCAACTTTGAAAGCCAAAAGTGGTGTGAAAACCAGCATCATCTAGCTGACCCACTGAAATAAGACTCTTGGTCAGCTTAGGCACATGTCTCACATGTTTCAAAACAAATGCAGACCCATTTGCAAAAGAAAACTTTATGTCACCTGCTCCCACTATGTCACATGCATAGTCATTTCCAAGATGCACACAACCTGTCTTTCCACTGTCATAAGTGGAGAACCATTCCCTATGGGGAGTAACATGGAATGAAGCACCAGAATCCAAAATCCAATCCTGGGAATATGCATCATCTGAAGTGGCAAGCAACTCTGCAGATAAACTAGACATGAAGAGAACGTCATTGTCACTATCATGTGTGACTGCATTGATCTCCTCGATCTTCACTTTTCCTTTGTCCTCCCTTGGACTCTCTTCCTTTTGATTTGCACCCCAATTTGCATTATTTTTCTTATCCTTTTGCTCTCTTTTCAGCTTATAGCAATCCTTTTTCATATGGCCCTTCTTGCCACAATGGTAACACTCAATGTTCCGTGCCCTGGATTTGCTACGAGACTTCCCTCTTTCTTGGGACTTCCCCCTGAACTGTGATCTACCCCTTTGCACATTTAAGGCTGCATCCTGCTTGTTGCCATCCATAGACTTCCGTCTAATCTCCTCAGCCAACAAGCTACCCACAACATCATCAAATTTCAGCACTCCACCAGGTGCAGAGTTACTGACAGCTGTACGGAAGCTATCCCATGAGGATGGCAATGAACATAAGAGAAATATTGCCTTAGTCTCCGCATCAAAATTCATTTTCTGAGCCTGAAGTTGGCTGAAAATAATATTGAATTCATTCAAATGAGAAGCAATGGAGACCCCTTCCTTCATCTGCAGCTCAAACAACCTCTTCATGAGGTAAACTTTAGTAGAGGCAGTTTCCTTTTCATAAGTGGCACACAGTTTCTTCCACAAATCTTCCGTAGTCTGCTCATTTATTACTGTGAAATAAAGTGCCTCTGCAAGATGAAGTCTAATAGTAGACTTTGCTAATGCATCCAACTCATTCCAATCATCCTCAGACATATTTGTAGGCTTAGCTTCAATCCCTGCCAAGGGTTTAATCTGCTTCTTTTGAATAAGCACATCCCTTATTTGTTCTTTCCACAAAGAAAAGTTTGTCCCATCAAACTTTTTAATGCTGAAAAACTCCTTTTCAGACATGGAAGAGGATGCCATGATGCAAATAAAGCAAAATCCCAAATGCTAGTGCCTGCCTACAAGCAAGAGAGAATCACACCAAATACCAAGTGCACCCAAATGTGTATGCCACAATAAAGTGAAATATCACCAAAACTCAAAGCTCAAAGCATCAAAAGACGCATCTGACTCATGTGCATATACTATGCATCCATATGAGCAAATCTGGCCCAAAAGAAAATGCCAATAAGTGCCAAATGACTCAAGCATAAACACCGTCCACTGGCATATGCATCAATAATATCTCATCCAAGAGAGCATAGCACTATCAGTGCATCACCAGCAATGTGTCAAAGCTGTCCCTCAGCATAAAATAGCATCCATGTGCAAAGCGTCCATAAAAAATAGCATCCCACAAGGCAATTTGGGCCTATCAGCGCATCCAACAAGGACCGCAATGCATCCAAATGGCCGATAAATCATCCACTACAACCCAATGCATACCACGACTGAGTGCACACTGCTCAAACTGCAACCAGAGTGATCTGCATAAGGTATGCTCAAGAAATCATAGTCCCACGGTAATGTGCGCTACTGAAAATAGAACCTGAGATGCCTCAAAACATGGGTGCCATTGCATAATCGGAATCAGCAAGAAAATTTGCAAATATCTCTCTTCTGCCAGAACTCCAAAATCCCAACCGATGAGTGAGAAATGGGAGTCAACACTTATCCACTGCCATGTGGCATAAATCTAAGGTTTCAAAACCTTAGTATGAAAAAATGCATAACAGAGAGACGGAATCGAATACACAGAGATCTATAACTCTGAAAATCCTCCACCGAATCATGCAAGAACTGATAGGTAGGGGTTTTTGGGCGTCCGAAACGCAATGGGACAGACGGTTTTGGAAACCGTGGTCTCAATCACTGGGTCCAACACACGGACTGAAAAACGATTTTGGAAACAGAGCTGTTTGTAAACTCCACCGGAGCGCGAATGATGAGCAACATAGAAGTTTTAGGACCTCCTGAGTCCACCGGAACTAACAGATCTACAAATGGTTGCTCCAAACTTGAGTTCCAACACCCGGGCAAAAAACGCAGGAACTGACACAGTGAGTTAGAAATCCACTGAAATGATCCCAGATTCAAGAATGAAGGTGTTTCCAAGCTCCTGAAGTAATGTGGATACCAAAAGCAAGCAATAGTTACCTCTACAAGTCAATACGGAGTCTCTGTCATCGAGCGGAACAGGAAAAAGCTCAAAAAACGACTTTTTCTTTGAAAGCTCTTAACAGGCTCTCAAAACCACTTCGCAAAGCCAAAGTGACTTTTCCAAAGGTTCCTCCAAGGTCTCTGCACACTCGGATGCAAGTAAAGTCACCCACAAAGCTTCCCACAAAGCTTCTCCTTCCTCCCACAGAGCTACTGAGCTTCAAGCATACGCACGCTTAGCTAGATCACCCGGGCTCTGATACCAGTTGAGAGTGCTCTCAACAGAAGCAAGAACGGAAGAACTTAGATGCATGCTTGGACTAGTGGCAGCAGAGGATATGGAGCTTATGCAGATGGATGTCAAGACAGCTTTCTTGCATGGGGATTTGCAAATTTACATGGTGTAGCCGGAAGGCTTTGAAGAAAAGGGCAAAGAGCATTTAGTTTGCAAGCTGAAGAAGAGTCTCTATGGTCTTAAGCAAGCGCCTAAAATGGTATCAGAAGTTTGATGCTTTTATTCGGTCCCAGGGTTTCAGAAGGAGTGAAATTGATCACTGCCTCTATACTAAAAGGGCTAAGGATAATAGCCTGATAATCCTGGCACTATATGTGGATGATATGCTATTGGCTAGTAAGAATACTTATGAGCTAGATGCATTAAAGGCCAGGTTGCATGAGGCCTTTGATATGAAGGATTTGGAACTTGCAGGTCATATTCTTGATATGCGCATCACGCATGATCGGAGTAGGAAACTCCTTTGGCTTTCACAAAAAGAGTATGTTACAAAAGTATTGCAGCGTTTCAATATGGAGGAGGGGAAGGTAGTGAGTACTCCATTTCCTCCATATGTGAAACTGAGTCATACAGTAGTCCCAAATCAGATGACGAAAGGGCCATGATGGCCAAGGTTCCTTATGCATCAGCAGTTGGGAGTCTTATGTATGCTATGATAGCTACTAGACCAGACATTGCATTTGCAGTGGGAGTTGTTAGCAGGTATATGGCTAATCCAGGAAAGAGGCATTGGGAGGCAGTTAAGTGCATCATGAGGTACATGAAGGATACCAAGGAGATGTGCATCTACTTTGGTAGAGGAGACATGCATGTACTTGGGTACACAGATTCAGACTATGCAGGGCATGTGGATAGTAGGAGATCCACTTCTGCTTATGTGTTCCTTTGCAGGTGGTGTAGTGTCGTGGATGTCTCACGCACAGAAGTGCATTGCTTTGTCTACCATAGAGGCTGAGTATGTTGCACCCACAGAGGGTTGCAAGGAGGCTATATGGCTTGTTCGGCTAGTGGGAGATTTGGGGACTCATACAGGTGTACCGACATTGCATAGTGATTCCATGAGTGCTATTCAGCTAGCACGGAATTCGGACTTTCATGCAAAGACCAAACACATTGAGGTCAGGTACCATTTCATCAGGGAGGTACTTGAGGATAAGCGCATAGAGCTTGTCAAGGTTCATATAGATGATGATAACCCTGCAGATATGCTGACGAAGAGTCTACCTAGTCAGCGGTTTGAGTATTGTCGTGTATTGATGGGCATTGGATAGTATGCTCACTGGTTGTTCTCCCTTAAAGGCACATTGTCCTTTAAGTGGGAGGTTATGGGGTTTAAAGGTCACTATGCCTTTACCCCGGTTATGTACAATACTCAAACACATATATAAATGAATGAAAAAGAAGATTAGGGGGTTCTGCACCCACCAAAACTTGTGTGGCTCTCAGTTTCTCTCTTCCTCTTCCATTCTTGCTTCCGTTGAGAGCACTAGACTCAGGTAACACACACACACACACACATTTTTCTCAATAAAATTTCACACACACACACACACACACACACACACACACAACACTTTCTAATAGTAAACTAAATATTTATAGTTATATGATTGACCAAGATAGGATTTGCAATTACCTCTACCATCATGAAGGGTTCACACACACACACACACACACACACACACACACAAATTTTGCTTAAAAATTTCTTGCACTTTCACACACACACTTTCTAATACACTACCTAATAATTTTCCACCCCCTCCCTCATGCACTGCCTAATAATTTCTCCCCCCTCCCTTATTACACATACGTGTACACATTCTCATTTCTTAAACAACCCGTGGTTTTAATTTTTAATTTAATCCCCATTTTTTTCCTTTGCCCTTACCTAACCTTATCCCCTATTCTAACCTTTAACTAAAATTTCCCCCCAAGTCACCTAGCCTATCTTCCTACCTAAGTTTCTACCCTAGTCCTACTAACCACTCCACTACCACCTTCTTTGTACCATGTTCTTCTTAAAGGCCTACCTCCTTTCACCCTCCTCTTAAAGGCCTCCCTCCTCCTCTTAAAGTCCTCCCTCCTCCTCTGAAAGTCCTCCCTCCGGCCTTACATTTGTCTTCGCTCCATTTTTGTGTAGCGTCTTCCTGCCACCACCCTGCTTTTGTCCATTACCTTTTTAATGCCCGTCACTTGCTCGTATTTCATGCTCTCTTGGCGACTCGTTATGACTCGTGTCTCTTTATATTGCATAAGAGGACCGTCATCTTGCTCCTTACTCTCCATATGCCTGTTTCTCTCCTCCATGGTTTTCTACTTGGCTGGACGATAATCGCAAAAGCTCCTTTGCCCATAGCTCTGTCTACACGTACTATCCTCCGTGGATATGGAGGGCACCTTCTGCCTAGCTTTTGCTCCTATCAACTCAGACAGCGAGTTGTCGATCCTGGGGAACTATCAGCAGCAAGGTTAAAGTTCACTTTCTCCACCATCCTGGGAATTGAGCCAAGCGCTTGCTAGCGACCAGCTTTCTCGAGTCTTGTACATTATATATATTTGTCACTCCGACGAGTTTCGTCTCTCCGTTGCGCTGGCTCCTCCATCGTGCCTTTGTTTTAGCAGCTCTGCAGCTACGCTTTTTACTTAGGCAGGCTCACTTTAGTCCTTCTCTGGTTCCAGTTGTCGTATCTTTTCCACAGTTGCGCGTCTCGGTCTGGGCTAACCTCCTTAGCCTGCTCTTTAGCCCTTTACATGTTCTTTAATTCTCTGCTCCTCTTTTCTCTGACTCGCCTTGCCTTCGGTTCTTGTCTAGAGCTTGTCTTGCCTTTGACTGTGCTTCTATGATCTAAGCCTCCTACGGTCACCTTGCCTCTCGTGATGCTTACGATCACCTTGCCTCTTGTCTGGCTGCCAGTCTCCGCCAGTCACCTTGCCAGTCTTCTCTGGTCGTTGCCTTCTTCTCAGTTGGCTAATCTACGTGCTTTTTGTTGGCTAATCTACGTGCTCCTTATACAAGACGAGATATAGCTTTTTACATCGAAACACACCAGAGCCTAGAAAAACCTTGCCTATTATCACTAGCTACACTTGGGAATTAGCCTACTATGGCATTGAGAATCACGACGAAGAGGAGTACGAGGATCAAAAGGAGTACCATTTCTTTTTAGTTCATCCCTCATTGACATGATCTGTATAGAGAGGCATGACATACACTCTTGTTTCTGGTGGTTAGTGTAGTGGATCGAAGGGTGGATATACTCAAGAAAAGGTAAGTGTGGTATTCTCCAACATGCATAGGTGTGACAAAAAAGTTGGTAGTGTGACATACTGAGGCAAGAGATCCCATGAGATAGTTGACTACATTGGCACCTGCTCCATGTGAAAAACATGTAAAACCCCTCAAGGAGGGCCATCAATGGATACCATTATATATAAGTAGATCATGTATGTGGCCCATATAAACAAAACATGCCCATATGTTGTGATTGAGGCATGTTTATAAATTGAAACTCTAGATAACCCTGCCTCATCTAGGTGCGCATATGAAAGTAAATGGAATGTGTATGAAATGGGTACATGTCATGTGCCTATCCTTATGTTGAAGTCCCTAATTCCAAAATTTTCATTGGGTTTGACCATAAGGTACCTCCAAATGATGGACCCTAGGGACTCAATGCACTGAGTCTCATAGGCCTCACCCCCTATATGGAGTGGGGGGGCTGACTAGATGTCAGTCGTGGGCCCAACCAAGACCCGATCATTGCAAACATCCACCCAATTCATGTCCTTGTGGGCTATGCACCGTTGCTAGAGAAGGGTATGCCTCTTCTCTACATCTATAGGGATGAGGTTCTGATCCATGAAGATTGTAGGATGGTCACAGTGGATGGAACTCTATCGTAGTGTTGCAAGGTGGTTTTCCAAGTATCTGAAATGAAGGATGAGTGATTGCTCCCATGTGTAAACTCATCTTGTGCTGCACTCAATCCCATGTTCAGCGATCCCCAAAGTGGAGGTCACAAAGCCGTGGTAGTAGCAGTCTGGTGGATCCCTTTGACTCTAATGTTGAGAGTCTTGCTAGCTCTCAATTGTTGCTTTGCAATGGTAGGTAGAAACGATAGCCTTTGTGCACTCTCATTTTCCCACGTCTACGCAATGAGTGGCCTCCCAACACAATAGACTTGATACTAGTGGCATGTGCCTCTACGATTGGTGCAATATGTCGGGCTGCTTTTAGAGTCGCTACCTTGTGCTCTAGCTGTAAAATCCCTTAGGCCATGTTATGAATGATGCATGCCTACTCCATATCTCTAGTCAGTAATGCTCCGTGATAATATGGTCTCAATATAGTCCAATGTCTTGGACAAGATATGGTGTGTCCATGGTGAGGAGAATTGTGGTGAAGAGAATGGGCTAGATTGAGTGAGTGATAAGGACTAGGATCGATATGGAGACATCTAGAAGGCCGAAACTGTAGCAAGGCCAACTATAGGAGGGAGTTGTGGGAAAAGGTGGCTGACTAAGAGGCAAGGATGACATGAGTGGGGTATACTGTGGTGAAGCATTGGGTACATAAGTAGGTGGAGGGCTAGGGGAACATGTCAGAATTGGAGCTGATGTTATATGCTGATAATGCGGTAAGAGGGGTTGATGTCAATTACTTACAGTTCGAACAAATCTAGCCCAAACTTCACTATTTGGGTCTACCACATCACCACCCAATACCACAGCATTTTGTAGTTGATGTATTGTCTAATTCTAATCCACTTCAAGTGGTGCGTACCAACAAGGGTTTTACTCTCTTAGCAATTATCATATTCACATATTCACATATAGAATATATGGAACATGTACTCAGTGAAAAAAATAAGGTGACAAGATCCCCTATTGGCAAGATGGCAACACTTACACCATCCAATAGCTACTATGTTTATGCCTTTAGACAAATCTCCTCCCAAAGGCCATGCATGTCCTACTAATCCTCCTTGTTGAGTAAGTTAGATGAGAAGAAAATGAACCAATAATAGAAACAAAAGTGTAAGAACAACAATAGACAACCACTACAACAAAAATTGCAATTGACGCTCATGCGCACCACCTCCACTCCTCCCACAAGGGTTTTATCTTCAATTATAGGTTTCAATGATTACATTTTTCTATCTCAATTGATGGGTTTTATCTTCACACCATCCAAAGTTGCAAAAGGGCCATCATTACTTTTAGATAAACATATGAGGTGGGAGATTTTATTGTATATGTTCCATTTTTAGATTTTGCATACTTGAGGGACATAGAATAGAGTGGCATATGCCTTTATCCAGATGAACTCAAGTAAAGGTCTTGAGGGACCATAAAGATTTTACAAGAAGGAAAATTATCGATCTAATTTACTCGATTATGGATGGGCATCTGAAGGGTGACCATTTAGGAGCTACCAGGGATGTGAGGATGCACCTTATGGAAGTGCCACATCCACCTACCTATGTGGATAATTACATCCACCACTCAAGCACTAGAGAGGTATTTTGGATAGGTACATATAAAGATATACAAGAGTATGTAACATAATGTCTTTCATGTCAGAAGGCGAAGTATGTAGCATAATGCCAGATGCACCATGGGATATCATTAGAGGACTTTAACTTTAATCTACCAAGGTCAATGCTATATGAAAATAATGAAATATGGACTATCATTGATAGATTCAACAAACATGCACATTTCATACCTCTCAAGAAAACTAGAATCCTCCCTTTCATTGTTGTTTACACTATTTGCTAACTTTCTTCAAGTAAGCCTATAATTTTGCACGTCACTATGTTGCCTTATTTAAAGCCAATGTAAAAATCACATTGGCAACAACCTCAAATTTATTTATTGGAGTTCAAAACATAACCAAATGTTTACATGACCATCCTAGACCATTTTTGGAAGTCTAGAACAAGAATAATGGTTTTCAATCATTTATAACAAATTCTCCTTGTAAAATTCAAAGCGGTTGCCCATGCTCCCTCTCCCTTTCCAATTTCTTGTTTGCATTGACTACTCAAGTTCAAGATTTTTGTGTGTATCATCATCATCATTTTCTTCCTTTCTTTCCATGTTTCGTCTTCTCAAGAGCTTGTCCATGTATAGATATGAGCTCTGGATTTGGCCTCCTCCTCCTCCTTTGGTAGCCGCGTCGATGAAATGTTTGGTTCCTTGTGATCCTCCTTGCATTCCTTGTGCCTTAACAAATAGCAACTCCCCCCCCTAAACAAATGGATCTCTGGTCACGAACATTACTCTTCTTATGATGATGCCCCTTGAGCTTCCTTTGTCTGCCCGTCTTCTTGAAGCCCCTCTACTTAACAACTTGCCGACCAAGACTTTGCAAATGGAGTTTTGGATGATGATGAATCTGATGGTATGGATGCTGAAGCATGTGATGTGTTTCAAGCTACCTTCATAGAAGCCGATGATGCTAGAGAAGAAGAGGGTTGGCTCATGGACAAATGGTAGGATTGGACACGACTTTGGATTTTGAGGTTAGTGCATGCTCTGTTGCATACTCAATGTCATCTCCTTCTTCTTTTCATTTAATCATTGCATCAATGATTTAGGTCACGATGATCTATGAATTTGACTAATGATACCATTATGCAAAATGTGCGTTTTTAGCTTTCATTTTGTCATTGCATTAAGGATTTTAGGTCGGAATGATTTGTGAATTTGCCTAATGATACCAATATGTGCACTTAGAAATTTGTTCTCTTCTATGATTGGATAGGTAAGAAAACCACACATTATAACCCCATCCTGCCTTTCTTTCAAGATGAAGAATGTGAAATTGACACAACTGCAGCAAGTCTTGAAGGAAATGTGGAGAGACTTTATATGAGGGAAATTAAAGGTCCAAATTGGAATGCTGACTCATCTATCTCACTTGCAATTTCAATTAAGGTCCAAATTAGAATGTTGACTCGTCTATCTCACTTTCGATTTCTTCCCATAATATAGGAAGCGCCCCAAAGGATCCTTGGGCAAATTCTGGGTGACAATAGCATGAGTTGAAAGAAGATGATAAAGAGGCAATGGCCAGCTCGACGACACAAAAATTGGGGGCAAGAGGAGCATAGAATGTTGGACAAAAGGTGTAGACTACAACCCTTCACATTCAACAATAATTGCAAAAGAGGAAGGGAAGGACAAACTAGTTAAATGTGTGAGATTTGCTATAGATGTCAAGCAAGATATTGAGAGCTCAACAAGTAAGGAGATGGATGAACATATGATATATGTAGAACCAAGAGTTAGGGCACCCCATGTATTAGTAGTACCTGATCACTTAACAAATCCTTTGAAGCACTCTCAATATGCCCTAGATTAGTCAGAGGAAGACAATGACAAATCAAATATGGAGGCATT
Organism: Dipteris shenzhenensis; assembly: GCF_047967505.1. Lineage (NCBI taxonomy): Eukaryota > Viridiplantae > Streptophyta > Polypodiopsida > Gleicheniales > Dipteridaceae > Dipteris > Dipteris shenzhenensis. The sequence goes on along the minus strand of NC_141602.1, from coordinate 38,538,242 downwards.
TAGAGCATGTGCTGAATTGTTATCAATAAACTGCCATATGGTTGTGAGGATCTTGAAGAACCACGTGAAAGAATACATTTTATACCCAGACTACATAAATCCTCTGGAGCAAGTCAAATGGGCAGTTTGCAAGAGGCTGCTCGCTTTTAAGCTTGTCCTGTTGGAACTGCAGGTTGTTGGGATACTTTTCTTGCAACGTTGTGCAATGTGGTATGTAGCTTTGACATTGAGGAATCTATTGTTGCCATTGAATAAGATTTTGGAGGGACTTCAATGAAGGCACCAAGGCAATATAGATCTAAGAAAGGAGTAGAAGAAGCGGAAGAAAGGATGGAGATCTTAGGTGGTTCCATTTCTCATCCACACCACCTCGTTTATTAACTGTCTTGAATCTACTATAACTAAGGTATTATTAAACTTATGCTTATATGCATCAGGGCCTTAAGTAATGAGAATCTTTATCTACTACTAACAAGCAAGCTTTTTTGTGCTCTCTCTCTCTCTATACACACACACACACATGTCTCTCATTATTGGTGTATCAATTCTATGATACTACATCTGTGTTGAACACTAATGCTAATGGTGGAGGTATTGGTCACATGGAATTTTGTATATATTGTCTTGATCATCAGATAGTCTATCGATTAGCCTAGTACACTTTGATCTCTTCATGTCCTAGAGAAAATGCATGCATGTACGTACATGCCCACTACACATCCATTGGCCTCCTTGGCAGCCAACAAGTGTCATAATCACTACCTTTGCCTCTTAAATCCTCACAGGGTGATGGATTTTGTCTGATTTGGATTGTTTTTAGCTATCTTTTAAAATGTCACATTGAACCCAAACAACTTACATCCAGTTTGCATATGAAAGCACCAAATTGCCTCTTCGGACTTTTCATCCAAAGTAGATCTAGGTCACATCCTCGTTCCAGCTTACCCTTCTTGATTGGACATCTGTCTATCCTCCTTGCAAGAGTGTTTTGGTTATTAAAATGTTGAAGGGCACTTGTTTAACGCTATGATACTAGCCGTTTCATGTTGATCGCCATGTTTCTCAATATGATATTTTGTGGATAGATTTCTGGTATCTTTAATGTGTATTAATCTCACTGCTCAATGTCATATGGTGGCATTTGGGTTGATAATATGCCAAATCTTCTTAGGTTTTACAAAGGTAAGTTTGCACACACGAGTGCATGTGTCATAGAACCCATGATGTGATTATAATGCATTGTGCTATTTTCTCCAAATGCCACTATATGACATTGTCCTTAGGTTTGCAAATCTCTTTACCACACGGACTTTTAGCTTTATGAAGCAAGAAATTGTGCTCATGATACTTCAACGCTTACTATGATTGTTGAATTTGCTTGGTCCAATGATAATCTACAACCTTGGACTCAAATCATATGTTTCCACCACATTTATCGTTCAAACAAACAAGTTATTTTTGAATGTGTTATAATGCTTGGATGTGAGCAACTTAGATGGGACAATGGGATAAGATTGGTAGGGCTAAGGGAAAGGATTTATCCTTTTATGGATGGAGTAGCATCAAGGGAAGCCCACAAGAGGACAATCTAGGCCTAACAAGAGTAGGGCACACTAGCCTTAAGAATAGGGCAAGGGGGTGATTTACAGGTCCCTATGAGACAGAAGGAGGACAGCCTACAGTCACCCCTTTGGAGCAAGTTTGTGATAGGCTGCTAACCAACCTTTGCTATACATGAGCCAAAATGGGAGGGGGGTGGGTCAAGATGCCATACAACCCTTATGAAAGTGGCACCTCTCTCACCTCCTACAATAGCATACTTAAGTCTAATAGCCATGTATGGGTGCTAATAAGAGGAGAGTGGGTGTATTTTCTACATGGATTTAACCAACCATCCTTACTTGTTTGTTTTGGCTAACTTTGGAGGTAGATCTAGATTTACGTTTGGTGATTATTTCTAGCTCATTAATTCTATGATTTTAGTCATTAACAAATGTACTTTGCTTAGTTACAGCTCTACTTTTCACGATGTGTTTTATTGAATTTGTGATCCTAGGACTTTTACCATCACACCAAGCACTCTATTTTGTATTCCAAGTTGGTATAAGATCAGATCCAAGGCTCACAGGTGTACGATCATCTTCATAGTGTAGTATGTAGGGCAAAGGGAAATAATGGTCACCACACAGAGATCGTGTCTCCACAGTGTGTGGCTTGTTCCGTGTGACAATAAAAATTCCCTATTAGTAAGTGTTACAATAGGCTGGCATCCCCAAAGCAAAAGAGTAGACTATAATGATGGAGGATGAAAACACTTACTGAAAATCCTGTTGGAATACTGAAAAGAAAGAGTAGAGTGGACACAAACTCAGAATACTTGCTTATAGAATGAAGAAGAAAGAGGTCCTTAAGTAGGCACCTCATACAAGGTCACTGACATCACTGATGACCTCAAAGCTCCTCAATCTGCTCCTAGATTCACTCAATCATCCTATGTGGCTTTTCCACCACCTAACTGTGCTTGTGGGCACCTAACTGTGCCTCTAGCACTCACACATAGAAACATAAGGTGTGCCTGAGGCATACACCTTGAGATATCCCAACAAACCCCCCCTCAAGGAGATGCCTCAGGCTATGTCAAGGATACATCTAGTCTCATAGTTTCTCATGCCATCTCATGGTGGTCAAGGATAAATCTATGGCTAGGTTCTCATGCTAGCAAGGGTTTCCTTGGGTGTAAGGTAAACAGAAAGGGATACAAACAGACCTTCCAATGGTTATCTCTCCTACATGTACATGCACACAATGTCTGTAGGAGGTACCATGGAACAAACATACACATGGCCTACATCATAAGGTGACCAGAGGTGTTCACAAAACACAACACACAATAATTTATTTTCATTCATTTTGGAGGACTATCCAGGCTGAGTACCTTGACATAAAAAGAGTGATCTGGAGCATACATAGAGATAATTTAAAATGCATAATCTTCAAAGGATGCCTCATCTTGTGGAGGCTCATTAACTGTAAGTAGATTTGCATTTTCTGTCTTTGCTTTGGCTCTGCAGAACTTCTCACTATGGTTGTTTTTGCCACAGTGCTTACATGGATTAACTTTGAAGCAGTCCTTTGAAAGGTGATTTGTCTTTCCACAGTGATTGCAAGGAGAGTACTTGCCCTTCTGGAATTTCATAACATAAGCAGTGTCATTGCCTTTCCTTAACTCCATGTGTCTTTCTTCTTCTTGGAGAGCTGAGATAATGCCTTCAAGGTTTGGATTGGGAAGATTCTTCAAAGTGCTTACAATGTGATCAAAGCTTTCAGGCATACTCTTAAGTAGTACTGCCATAGCATCATCAGGGGTGATAGGAGAGTTGATAGAAGCTAACTGAGTCATAAGACTCCGCATATAGTTGACATGGGCAGCTAAAGTAGTATCACTTGCCATCTTTAATTCAAAGAAAGAGATTTTAAGTGATAGTTTAGAAATATGAGAGCTTGCACCAAAAATCAAATCTAGCTTCTGCCATGCTTCCGATGGAGACTCCAAGTCAGATATATGATGTATGTAATCATCACCCAAAGCTAAAGCAATTATACCATATGCTTTTTCTTCTCTTGCTGGATCCCTTGCCGGTCGTGTCGGAGCTGAAGATTCCCCAGCATTTGAGGCCGTAGAAGAAGCGGTAGGAGTAGATTTGACAAGTCCCCATAAGTTCTCCCGCATTAATGCAAATTTTACCTTCATTTGCCATGTATGGAACCCCTTTCCATTGAACTTCTCAAGATTATATATGGTAGCCATGAGAGGGTCTAACCCAGATATTGGGCAGTGTCTATCTCTCTTACAAGGCAAAAATAACTGAAAGACTTCCAAAATATGAGCACTTAATGTAGCAAATAGTAGTGACTAGATTTCAAACAATGATGCTTCTTCTTACATGCTTCATAGAAGTGGATGAAATAAACATTTTCCAATCAAAACCAGGTCTAGCAAGTCAAAACAAAACTGAATCCACACTTGTACTGAAGTTATTGAAAGCTTCAAAAAACCAGAAATGCTAGAGTAGCATTTTATGTAGCATCATCTTCAAAAACTTGTCCAAAACTATCAAAACTGAAAAGCTGAACTTGGAGGGCTTGTAGCTCACTCTTCAAAGCAAGGAAAAGAGGGCTTTCTGAAGCAAAAGAAAGCTCATATACCAGAGAAGGTCCAGCACAGAGGTTGGACGAAATGGTGCACACTTTTGCCCGGGAGAGTTGCTACAGGCTGAAACTGAGTTTTGACGATTTCTCCCTCGTTACTGAACCAAATGACCTGAAAAATGGCTCAAAATCTTCGTCTTGAGGTCGCCCATCTACTCCTAAGAGGGCTCAGGCAATGGCGGAGTATGCAGGGAGTATTGAGCAACAGAAGAAATTCGCTGTTTGGAGAATGGCAGCCACCACAGACGTTTTTTCTTCAATTGCTTGCAGGTGGAAGTTCGCCCATACTAGAGGAGTTTCCAGCTCAAAGGGTTTGGGCAATGGCTGTTTGTAGATGGAGAACCAAGCTCTCAAATATTTTGGGAAGAAAGAGGAAAATGGAGAAGAAGAAGATGAAGAAGAAGATGATGATGTGGCAGAAATGGGCTCAAGGGGGATCAAAGGGCTCTGATACCATGTTGGAATACTGAAAAGAAAGAGTAGAGTGGACACAAACTCAGAATACTTGCTTATAGAATGAAGAAGAAAGAGGTCCTTAAGTAGGCACCTCATACAAGGTCACTGACATCACTGATGACCTCAAAGCTCCTCAATCATCTCCTCAATCTGCTCCTAGATTCACTCAATCATCCTATGTGGCTTTTCCACCACCTAACTGTGCTTGTGGGCACCTAACTGTGCCTCTAGCACTCACACATAGAAACATAAGGTGTGCCTGAGGCATACACCTTGAGATATCCCAACAAATCCATCATCTTTGCAAGATTTCTATACTGAGAAAGGTCTATAGAGACACTACCATGTATGCCTATCATGAGTGCTTGTAGTAGTTGAAGCTTGAGAAGTTCATAAAAAAGAAAACTACAATGAAATTGAATCTTGCACAAGGTAAAATCAAAGACAAAACTGTGCATGAAGAGTGTACACATTCATCTGTACACAATGAAAGTAAAGTAAGTCATGAGATCCTACTCATGTACTCAGTGCTGAAGATAGTGAATTACTTTGGGAGCCTAACCCAAGAGATGTATGGAGAAAATTGTATTACCATGCTTAATGATGCATGGTTTACAATCTACATTATAGGAGTGGCAACGGTAAGTAGAGCTCAAGTAGAGGCTCCTATGATTCTCTTTACATATCTAGCCCATAACTTATTGTCTACTTCGCCATGAATTAGCTTTCCTTGGGGCGAAACCCAACTTATGGAGAAGAGACCATGTATCTCTGATCGGCCATTCCTGCTACCGTAGTTTGAATCTCCTTGAATTGTACATGAATTAACAATTGGGACCCTTTGCATCGATGATTAGACCTTGCACAGAGGCTTATAGTGAAAATGATGTTAACCTTTTTCAAGAACTATGGTAGAAATTTGCATCCTGTCAGCAAAGCTTGCTTATGCACTGACTCAACTTGGGTGGCTTTACAACTTCTATATGACTTTCTGATGAGTTATACGAATTCTCTTTATAAAGGAGTAAAAAGATACATTGATCATTAATTTGTGCTTCGTTTAGCTTGGATTTAGAGGAGCAAATCACTTGATTCAACTCTTATGCTCCAAATTGCCCATAGAACATTAGATTTGGATTGAATTGTCTTCTTTATTACTTGCAAAGACATTTTGTATATTCTATGTGTGTAAGGGATCATGTGAATATAGTCTTACTATGCGATTCTTCTTCTTGTAAGGGAGCATCTAAATTTACTTAATGTGCTCTCATTGCCATGTTGTTGTCATTCAAGTGTGACCATTATTTAGAGAAGGAGCGTACAAGCAACCCATCAAAAGTAGCCTTACCTCATCTAAACTAATTAAAAAGAGGAACACGAAGAAAAGTAGAAAGCAGAAAGCAAAAAACAAAAATAGCAAAGCTAATGAGAGAGGGGCACACTCTGTCATGTTAAATAATCTGAGAGGAAGTGTGCCACCTCTCCCCATTCATCACGTATGGATTTTCGTTCTTTGTTTTATAACATTCTTACTTGATACTTTTTTACATTTTTTTCGCTTTTTTATTTTAAAATTTTTATTATTTTGGGTTTTTTTTTGAAAGAGGAAGAGCTTAGTATTCTCTAATTGAATATATGTAAGGTAGTGTACTTAAGTAAAATTGTACTATGAGAAGCCTTGATAGTGAGCGAGCATGAGGGAATCAACCAAGGTGACCATTGTAGATACAAGATAACACCAGTTGACATTCATGTGATCGTACTCCAGCTCGTGATATTTTAGAGTCGCAACGATGATGGTTTTCATGTTATGAAAGAGAGAACTTACAAACTCATGCAAGCAATGCCTCACTCATGTATTTGTTGAGCTTCAATTCCCCAAAAGCAAAAATCTTTGTCAATCACAAGTAATGAAAACACCACCCTTGAAAGGACGAAATCCGGTAGACCTTGTGTTGTGTCCAATGTCTAAAGTTTTCCTAGTTCTTTGGAGGGAAATTTGGAATTTTATTTCCAAAAGTTTATTGGAATGGTTTGCCATGTTGGACTGATGTGAGTGGCTGCAATGCACGGCTCCTCTGCTTTGTAGGTCTGATCCATTTCGACTCAATTTGTGCTTCTATCTTACATCCATCTGATTTACACGTGCTTGACACTTACTGTCTCTTAAACAAGGTGAAAATTTCACTTGACCTACCAAAAGGCAGGTGAAATTGAAGTGAAAAAGACATAGCAAAAGCTGTAGAAAAAGAAGCATTTATCCTTAGCAGTTGTGTGTGTAGGAGCTCATACTTTGCTCATCTTTTGTCGCTCCTAAAATTGGAAAGCAAAGATACTAATCCTTAGAGTCAGAAGAGGCAGTTCGACACCGGTATTGCCTTCTCGCTGTCTTTGTACCAATTCAGAGTGATGTTTTTGGTGCTTATCAGTTCTTCGATGCCTTGCACAAGATCCTTCGCAAGAACCCCTGCACTATAGCTCAGAATGTTGCCCCCCATTTTGAAGCAATTGGCAAATTACAATCATCGCACACATAGATGGAGTTGGGCAGATTCATCGGATACACTCTAATTCCCTTCATCAGCACGTCCATATCCATCTCCATTTGCTCCATAACAGGACCACGTTGGATGCCTAGAAACATATCACTAATTGTCTCGAACGCCATCAACAAATCCATTTCAATTTCCGCTCACATGAGTAGGCCGGTTTTGAGTTCCACAGTCAAGCGCAAGTCAATCATCGTAATAATTTTGGCAAGTGATGTCTGAGTAGTAGCTGTTAGATTGAAACGCCAAATTAGGCAGAAAAGTCCCAACTTACTCATCTAGTTTTGTCCCGAAGTGTCACAGTTCCTTTTTTCAGAGTTTGACAGTTTATGTCGTCTCTTCTCTCATCCACTCTAGATAGTTCCTAAGGGCGGCAGGAGGTGAAGGTCGGTTCCAAGCACAAACTTCTTCATCTCTGGCGAGCAGCTTATAATGAGGTCCTCCAAACAAGCGGCTCTTGAACATTCCAGCTTCACGGCCATACCTATCACGAGCATAGTTTAAACAAAAAGCTGATGTCAAGCAACTGTGCTGCAAAACACTAGAGACAGATTCCAGCAACCACCACAAAATGCATCGATGAATATCCATCTTACTTTCTAATTCGTTTTTCTATGAAGGCCTCCGAAATCGTATTTATACGTTTTCAAAAAATCCAACATCTCCCCAATGAGAAGCCACCCCATGCCTCTTGGAGGCATGGCAGCTCCATTAGGAAGCCTCCGCGATACATACAACCACTTGTTGAAGCTCCTCCATGCAGAGAAACCATGGCCGGAGCTCATGAAGCTACTATAAGCAGAAGCTTAACTGAACAAGAATCCAACACTAAGGAAACAAAAAGGAAGCATGGTGAAGGAAAGAAACGTCGATCACAAGTTTTTGTACCGAAAGAATGATGTTCAAGGGCAAGGTCTGGCCGTGGCGATGGAGAAGGGCAACAGTTTTTGTACGTTAGGCCTAGCTTTCGCAGCGTGTCTCACTTCATCCTACTAGCACGAAACCTTAGGATATTACCCTACAGGCAACATTAAAGACCACTACCTTCGATCATACCGCTCCTTTTAAGTGCCTTGCACAATTCCCATAATTAGGAAACCCAAAAACGAACGCTTAGGCCTTTGCCTTTGGCAGGCCAAAAATATACTGAAATTATATTTCATATTCCGAATTAGTAGGGTGTGTTCCGTTCATGTATCGTTTGCCTAGTGCGTTGCCTTGCCCTTTGACGCTCGCTCGCCTTCGCCCTCGCCCATTCCTTTCCGTGTTGTGTGGCAGCAGGAGCCCCAATCCTTTCCAAGTCCAACAACTCCACCGTTGTTGTTGTTGTTCCTCGTCCTCGTCCTCAGTCCAAGTCCAAGTGCAGGCGAAGGCGAAGGCGGAGGATGAACAGGAGCCACCCAATGTTGGTTTCGATGGAATGGTGGGCAATGCTGCCGCCAAGATGCGACTTGACGCATGGCTTGCATCTCAGTTGCTGCACGTCAGTAGGGCCCGCGTGCAAAGCAGCATTCGCTCAGGTCTAGCTCACGTGAATGGGCAGGCAGTGAACAAGGTTCTCTTTGTTCCCTTCCTTTGCTTACTTGAGATGCCATTGGGCGAACATGAAATTTGCCACAGTATATCTGAAGCATTTAAAAATGTGCACCATACGGGGTAACAAAAATCACTAGCAATACAAAAGAGCGGTTGGGATACAAGGCATTGAAGAAATTCCACGAGAGGCTGAAAACGATTGAGCAGAAGGATAGATATTCAAGGATAACTTGCTCGCCACATTTCAAGGGGATGTTAAGGGAACTCCTCGTGCGACTAGGAAAGAGCCTTTCTAGGATGCACACGCTTTAGTGCTGCAACCTGTAAAATTTTTGGGACGTCTACTCTAGTAGATTGAGGACCTTTTTTACTCATTTATTGCTGTACACTTTTAGTGGACATTGTCTTCGTTTTGCATTGTTTAAATGAGGCTGAATGATAATTTCCGGCCGCCCATTAAGGAGAGATTTCATTAAGAGTCATCTTCAATAGAAGAGATTAGGATTCATCGTCATCCTTGTTGGTTTATTATTAAATTAGGGTGAATGGTTATTTACAGCTGTCCATTGAGGAATCTCTTTAAGAGTCATCTTCAATATGACATCCTTGTCTCGGATAACTAGAAGATCCTTGTTAGTTTGTTATTAAGTTAGGCTCAATGATTATGTACAGTGGTCCATTGAGGAGAGATCTCACTAAGATTCATGTTCAATAGAAGATCCTCGTCTTGGATGGCCGTCAAAAGGATGTGTTATGGTGACTTTACAAAGAATAAAATAGAGTCTGCACTTGGAGGTGGCAGACTACTCTTGGATATGTACTGGCATCTCTTCTTCACAGTGAGTGGGCATTGAGCAAAAGGATAGCAGTTCCATGCAAAAACCAGGAATCCCATTGGTTAAATTTGCGTTCTATCTTATCATGCTGCTCATTCACATCCACCACACACTCTTTGTTGTGTAGTTGTGAGAGACTAGCTTAAGAATTGTGCAAACAAATACAGAATTGTGGGGGCTCTTCTCCTTTGGAGGCCGCATCTAGTGCAATATCTCCTACTTCTACACTACATGTATTCTACAGATTTTGTTGTCATTGCAGGAGATACTTGCCCAGCTCATATTTATTGCTTGAGAAAGTTTGCCTTGTTATCAGAGGCACTTTACAGGCTGTTCAAGATTCTGCTACCTCAAAAAAAGGATGATGTTAATTCCTTACTGTTTGAGCATGCATATTTTCTCCAAGCTAGGAATTTGCTAAATCCAATAGCATGACATTCAGCCCAAATTATTGCCAAGCACGTGTGTGCTGTTCAGGACCACACATTTTTCGTTCAATGGCACATCTTTAGGTGAATAATTTAAGATCTGTCCACATATTATACAGGGTGCTTTTACGGATGCTGTATGATCATCCAGATAGCCCATGGATTTAGGTATAAAATTAAGATTGCACGAACAATCCATGTGATATGGACAACCTTGCTTTTACTACACCCAAATTGACAAGATTTATCATCTGCATCTTTTGGAACAAAAATTCAAGAGATTCTGAAGTTTTAACTTGAAAATAGTGTCTTAATTGTTATTAGAGGCACTTTACAGGCTGTTCGACATTCTCCTCCCTTAAAAAAAGGAAGATACTGTTTGAGCATGCACCTTTTCTCCAAGCTAGGAAATTGCTAAATCCAATAGCATGACATTCAGCCCAATTGCCAAGCAAGTGTGTGCTGTTCTAGACTTCACATTTTGCGTTCAAGGGCAATTCTGCACACATATTTAGGTGAATAATTTTAGATCTGTCCACATATTACACAGGGCGCTTTTGCGGATAATGTACAGTCATCCAGATAGCCCGTGAATTTAGGATGAATCCACCTTAGATCCCCAAGATGATTTGGAGATGTTAGACATGCTTGTCGAGACTATGATTGTATACCAATTTATTATCTAAGAATATCACATCGAATTTCCCTAAAGAATCTTGATAGAGACCATTCATCATTTGTTAGAAAGTACATTCATCATTTGTTGGAAAGTAGTAAGAGCATTTGTGAGCCCAAAAAGGTAACACAAGAAACTCGTAATGGCCATAGTGTGAATGGTATTTGTCTTGAAGACACCTTTCTCAGCTACGTGCATTTGGTTATCAATCTTTGTAAAATAGGCCCTGCAATCTTTCTATCAGATTGTCTGCTCTAGGAAAGGGGATGTCTATTCTTTATTTCAACTTTGTTCAGTTTTTATAATTTAGACATTCTCTATCTTTCATCCTTCTTGTGCTTCAAGAGCATAGGTGAGCTCTCTAAGGAGATTTACTCTTATGAATTTATCCCATCCTGAGTTGTTCTGGCAGTTGTTGAGACAGATCATCTTCTTCTAGTTGACTCATTCTAAAAGGTGCAATACTTACGGGTTTCCTCCAAGCGTTAGAGCCTGAGTCTCCGGCTCGTCAAACAAAAAATACTACAGGTTGTGGTCATGTTATTTAATCCAATGATCTATGGACTGACTATGGAGAAGACCATGAGCTAACTTAGCTGGGAAAACATCTGATTCTGACTTAATGTTCGCTAAAGCTTGTGTCTCTGTTATATCTAATCTAATTGAATCAAACTTACAATTAGCATTAGATGACAAAGTGGTAAAACACAATGGAACACTTTTATTCAATTGAGTTTAGAAAAGTCTTGGGTGGGACGTCATCACCGACCCTGTTTGGCCTCTACATCGATGAGCTTGAGACTTTCATGGGGGCGTTCGGAGGGATTGGTTGCTCACTTGGCAGGATCATCATCAGGATTCTTCTTTATGCAGATGACGTGGCACTCTTGTCGTCCACACCCGAGGGGCTCCAGTGACACCTGGATGCACTGCAGGCTTTTTGTTTATCCCATGATTTGGAGGTCAACCTTGGCAAGACCAAGGTCATGATCTTTAACACCTCTCGAGCAAACATGCAACGGAAGCAAGTTACTTTTACTTTCGGTGGGTCACCAATTGAGATCGTATCCTCATACAGTTACTTAGGGGTCATCTTCTCCGGCCCGATCTTCACGATGAGACCAGTGATGCAGGCCAGACTGAGCAAGGGATACGCCTCACTGGCTCGGCTAGAGAGACAATGCTTTCACTCCCACTTCCAGGACCCTTGGACCAAGGTTCTTCTCTTCGACTCCTTGGTCCGACCAGCCGGTATGTATGGCAGCCCTTGTTGGGGGCCTGACATGTTAGAGATAGAGTGGACATGGGTGGAGTGCCTGCAGATCCTCTTGCTCTCACGGATGATCCGGGGGAAACCTTATGTACCACATCACATTATTCAGGCCAAGTTTGGTGCTTCTCCACTCCAGCTAGATGCAGCCTTTCAGACCATCACATATGTACACCGGGTTAGATCATATGGGGACTGCACATCAGGGAGACAGAGGTTGCCATGGTTGGCTCTTGATTCCTCCATGAGGTTGGCAACAGAGGGAGACGAGTGATGCTGGTATGCACGAACTCACAGATGGTTTGTGAGACTAGGGTTCCACATCGATAGGATACCTCCTGTTCAGTACAGTTTAGATGCCCCTCCGGTACTCCCACCCACCATCCCGATCGGGCCACACACCAACCAGGTCATTCGAGAGGATCTTCTGCAGCTACACACCTTTAGGACCTGGTTGGAGCCGAGGGAGCTCCGAGTGAAGCCGAGTTTCTACAGAGCTTACTGTCTTCGTATTTCGGAGGAGGGATTCATCACACCATCAGGGTACACTAAGCTTCATATGCCTCACTCACTACGGATCTCCATCGGACAGTTTCGGGTATCATCACACCGCCTCCGCATAGAGAGTAGCAGAGCAGAGGGGATTCCTAGGGAGCATCGCTTATGCATATTGTGCGATTGTCAAGAGGTTGAGTTGGAGGAGCATTTTATTTTCATACCTGCAGGTTTTCCTAGAGTGTGGCTGCGTTGTGGCCACTCGCCCCCCAGGCGACGGTGCTTCTTGGCTGCGGGTTGCACACTAGGAATCTTGAGTGGCTCCGGCTAATGGACGCTAACCCAGAGGGGCTACGTCCGCCACGGGATTCTTGGTTTTTTGCTCTGTTTTTCATAGAGTTTTGGTTAGAGGACAATGACCTAGAGGTCCTCCGCAGGTTTCATGGCTTCACTGGTTGACACTTCCTCTAGCGGTTCTTCCTCTCCTTTTCACACCAGGAGTCATCCTTGCAGGGCTGGTACAAGCAGTTGACTTGCCAAGCTGGCTATAGGTGTGGGGACCTACCCCCCTCCCTTCAATAGGTGCTCTTTTTGGCGGGTTTCACATAGGGGTATGCATCTGGCGGATTTGGAAAGAAGCAACTCGAATGAGGCGGGGTCCTCGAGTGTCTTCATAGTCCATCTGTTCCTACCTTGCCTTATGGGCACTTTTTGGGTTGGAGTTGCACTTCTCTGGTTTCGGTGCTTCTTCGGATTCCTGCTCTTCTGGTTCCTAAAGGACCCCGACTAAAGAGCAGAGTGGTGATGTGTAGGCCCGTCACAGGTTGACTCTTGTGGTGATGTGTAGGCCTGTCACAGGTTGAGTCTTGTGGGCTACTGGTCTCTGGGTTTTCTGAGATGGAGCCAGTATCTCCTCGTGGGACTCAGGGTGCTGTGTTTTTTGTTTTCTGCTTATGCTACAATCGGGTGTTAGCCCTTAAGGCTTGTATTCAGTTTCTTGGGTGGGTTAGGACCACGTAGCTCCTTGCATGCAGTGGAGCCTTGTAAATATTTTCTTGATAATATAATTAGCCCTACCTTTTCGCGCAAAAAAAGGAAGATAAGATAGGTAATTTTAGGTGTGGTATACATATAGCCACATACATGAAATGGATTCTGATTACTTACAAAAGCAATTTAGGTGTACAACACAAATATTTCACTGGCATCTTGGCTTTAGATGATGGGGAGGGATGTCAATAAAGCAGAACACGTAGGAAAATGGTTCACAAAATTTTCTGAAGCTTCTAGATGCTATCAAGATAAATTCCTTGGAATTGCAGAGCTCTTTGTGTGCTCAAGGAAGAGGCTATGATGTTTTAAGTCAATCTTCTGTGTGCATTATTTGACGTTTATCATCTGCCATTTTTATGAAATTGCTGCATTGTTTCCTTGTAAGTTTGAGGCCTTCCAAACATAGTTTTTCAAGAAGGCGAGTTTCTAAATGCTATAGAATCTCTTTATGGTTTGTATTGATGCCAGGATGAAAATACACATGGACATTTGTCTGAACAGTTCAAATGCCGAACTGTCAAGAGGTCATATGTCAGCCTTACATGTGGACTTCCTTTGCCTAAAGTAGGCTGTGTGGATGCTGCGATTGCCCGTGATGTCCACAACCGTACCCGTATGGCTGTTGTTCAGAATCCAACTGGTAATAGAAAGGCTCGCACTGCTCTAAGTAGGTGATGGCCTCCTCCCTCCCCTCCTCCAATCCATCTCTGGAATCTTACTCTCTCTCTTATATGCACGCACAAACATCACATCCATATGCATATTCACAAAAGAATGCATGGTGGAGGAGCTGCAATCAGACTATTTTTCTTGTGCCCCTTTTTCTGTGTTCCCCTGTCAAGAGTCTGTTTAAAATTTGAGAAATATAGTTGTTTATTCTTACTTCAAATGTTTACATCATTATGGTGATTAGAACTTTACAATTTCAATATCTGTTTCCTCTGAGTATTCTTGTCATTATTGAAGATGATTGATTTAGAGGTTTGCAGTTTGTTTTCTGAGTGATTTATAAGTTATTCTGTTTCATAGTAAAGCAAAAACAAGAGGCAATAACCCCCAAAATAGCAAAATCTCAAGTTGGCATTCACACACAAGACAAACTACTTTAAAATCACTGTGTTATTGGATGCTGTGAATATTGCTATTCATGTACAAATGATATCTGGACTCTGAAGCTAAAGGGGGTTGAGGAAAGCTTTTAGGTCACCTCTGGTGAAGAAGCGAGCAAAACTTCAAGTTCAAATGCCACAAAAATAAGTTAGGGCAAACTATGGAAGCTTAGGAGTTTTTTTTTTTTTCGGAGAAAAGGTACGACTGATTATATTACTTGAAAGAAATCCAAGAGGTTACATGAGGGCTGGCCTACCGGCCAGCCAGGGGTACTATTCCGAAAAACAAGACTAGTACAAGCCTCTCATGGCTGAAGCATAGGAGTGTGGGTGAACAACCACATTGGCAGCGTAAAATGCCACCGTAGACCGCCGCATGGGGCAGCCATGAAGAAGAGATCCTGGTGATCTCAATCTCGAAGAAAACGGCTCCGCTTCTCTCAACCTGCTCTGGTGTCACCTTGGATGTGGTCCCACTGCCCTTTGAGCGAGTGAACAATCTCGCTCCAGACGTCTGCAAGGATCCGCGCCACAGAGGGATACTTCCCTCCAAGGACCTAAGAGCAGCGTGCCCGCCAAATGTGCCAACCAACAATGCTGCCAATAATCTCCCAGATCGAGTGGCGGGATTGCGAGCCTGCGTCAGTCTCCACAAGCTGGATCGGAATACCTGCTACCCTTCCCCAGGTGCCATGGGTGATGAGGTAGATGGGGTCAAGGGGCACCAACAAAAAGCTTCCCAAGTAATCACCCCTAGCTCGGGAGTAACCCTCACCAGGATACTAAAAGTGCCGCACCAGACCTGAGAGCAGCGTGCCCGCCAAATGTGCCAACCAACAATGCTGCCAATAATCTCCCAGATCGAGTGGCGGGATTGCAAGCCTGCGTCAGTCTCCACAAGCTGGATCGGAATACCTGCTACCCTTCCCCAGGTGCCATGGGTGATGAGGTAGACGGGGTCAAGGGGCTCATACTCGTAACCTATGTGCCTGCCCTCCGTTGTGCTACACCAACAAAAAGCTTCCCAAGTAATCACCCCTAGCTCGGGAGTAACCCTCGCCAGGATACTAAAAGTGCCGCACCAGACCTCCTGAGCTCTAGAACAGCCCCAAAGGCAATGCTTTGGGGTCTCAACGGTGTGACTCAGGCAAATCTGATAGTCCCCATCATGGCTCATTTGGAGGAGCCAGCTGCCCACTGGAAGCCCGCCATGAGCGATAAGCCACAGAAAGAATGAGATGCGGCGGGGTCGCCAGCTAGCCCAAAGTGTGCGCTAGAACGTGCGAAGAAAGATGAGGGAGATGCCCTGTGCATACCTTCTCTGAGCCCTAGTGGGAGCTCGCTCCTGTAATCTCCCAAGCGCCCTCTTGTCGATTGCGGCACTGTAAGCGAAGAAAGGAATGGCTCCCTGAGCCTCCTCAGTAGGAGGCCATCTCCACTCTCCTGGGTCCCAGTTGAGAGCCGCTAAGGCTTGGCCCTCCCATAACCACAGCCCCCAAGATTGAATCTGCTCCAGCTCAATCATAGGATCCACGTGCCACTCCTTCCCGTGAAGGCCCACCACCCTAACCCGCTACCAGGGGCGGGAAGGTGACTCTGTAGTAGTAGTGTCCCATAAGAGATGGCCATCCTCTCGGAAGGTGAAAAGAGTCACTAAAGAATCTGCTAGCAGACTTGCTACCAAAAGTGAGACTCCCATAGGTGAGAACTGTCCAAGCCAATGCTCGTCTCCAAGGTGAAGCTCACTTTGTCTGGGGGGGTGCAGCTAATCTGTTGGGATGGCATCCTCGATCTCTGCTCTCCTGATCTTAGTCCCCCTGGTCCCACCTACCACTGTGGCGAGAGTTGTTGAATCCATCTGCCTAAAGATATCCCGCCAAGAGCGCAAGGAGGGTGCTAGACCGGCTGCCCAGGTGGACCAAGGGATGTGCGAGTGCTCTCCTAATTGACGGCCCTCCCCATCTCGAACCAGACTGTTCGAGATGAGGGGCGGCTTGTCCATCACCCCCTGCTGGGTGGAACCTGCGTGAGACTTCGGCGTAGCTGGTGCCAGACTGACAGAAGACTCCGAAGAAAGGAGGAACAGGGCTGAAGTGAAGGAGCCGTCCTGAAAATCTAGCGGAGGGAGGGCAACCACTCGCCTCCTTTGCTCGACGTATAGGTGCTGAGGCCCTCTTGCAGGAGGACCTTCCAAGTCTATCCCCTCGGTGTGAGGCCTCGTACAACTAGCTTGCCCAAGGCTCTGCAGCTTTGGATCAATGATGCCCATACCTCCAGTGATCTGGGGTTGAATGATGGTTCTCCAAGCAACACGAGCTCTGGTGTCATTCGTGTTGTCGTTCCCTGCCCTGAGAAAGTTGCGGACCAACCGCCGTAATTGCACCACACAAGATCTCGAGAAGCACCAACAAGAGGCCACATACCATGCTGTGGCCAATAGGACCCGATTCACCACCAAGGCACGCCCTGCCAGAGAAAGCTTGGCACTACTCCAGAATGCAAGCTTCTTGCGGATGGAGTGGAGGATCGGGATGAACTGCTGAGCAGGGGTGATGTCGAGGCCCACCTAAAAACCGAGGTACCTGAATGTCTGACCCTTGGGAATCCATCTGTAGCCAAGGTGGATCTCCCACTGAGAAGGAGCCCCGGGGTTTGTGAGAAAACCCATTGACTTATGCCAGTTGATTTTCGCACTTGTGGCTTTCTCGAAATCCATTCTGTCATAGGCTTTCTCGAAATCCACTCTGTCGTAGTGCCCTCTAGAAATGACCAATCCACCCTGTCGTGCTTTCTCGAAATCGAGAAGGACCGCGAGATGCTGCTCACTAAGCTGAGCCCACTCTGTCGCCTCTAAGAAGGTGAAGACATTGTCTAGGATGTTCTATCCTGGACAAAGCATGTTTGCGTGTCGTGGATGAGGTCCAGGAGAAGAGGCCGCACTTTAGCACTGAAGTTTAGGGCTCTTTAAGGCTACTACATGACCCTCTTGTTGTAACACAGCTCCAATACTATCCCCGCAGGCATCACACTCAACCACAAGAGATCCGGAATGACCAATATCAGTGAGGTGAGCGCTCCTTGGGAAGGTCGAAAGTTTCTTTGTCTCTATCCCCCCATTCGAATACTGCATCCTTTTTAGTGAGATCATGTAAAGGGGCTGCTAATGCTGCAAATTGTTGGATGAACCTATGATAGTGCAAGGAAAGCCTTGTGATAGACCGCAGCTTTGGCCAATCCTTTATGGCTTGGATCTTAGCAGAATCCTTCTATACTCCATATCTAGAAATAATATGCCTAAGATTATGGATCTCCTCCAAGAAGAATTCACTCTTCTTGCCATTGGCATAAAGTTGACGATTATGCAGCTCTTGGAAGACATATGGCAAGATTCTCCATTGCTCTTCTTCTGACTTCAAAAAGACTATGATGTCATCGAAGAAAGTACTTGTGAAGTGCCTATAAGGGCGAAAAATACGATCCACCATCCTATTGAAAGTATGCATTTGTCAAACCAAAAGGCATTACCAAATACCAAAACGTAGTTCTAAATGCAGTCTTGTGCACGTCTTCTAGTTGATTCTCGCTTTTAAGGTCTATCTTGCTAAAAAAAGTAGCTCCTCCCAACTTATCCAACACATCATCTATGCGTGGAATGGGGAAGTGGTTGCTGATGGTCATCTTATTCAAGGCACGGTAATCCACACACATCCGAATGGAGTCGTCTTTCTTCTGAACCAGTAGCACATGAGAACAAAAAGGGGAAGAACGTTGCCTTATCAACTCCTTGGACAACAAATCCTGTACTTCTGTGATGATCTCCTCTCTCTATATGGCACTCACCCTGTAAAGTGGTCTATTTGGGGGCTCACTGCTTAGCAACAAATTTATGGCATGGTCCTCAGGCCTCTCTGGGGGTAGTTCTCCTGGCAAGGCTCTGAAAAGCAATCTTTAAATCCTTCAAGAAACTGATTTTCTGGTTTTCAGCAACATTAGACTCAGCATGCAAGTCTACTCGCCTATTTCTAACAAGTACCATGTATGCAGAAATGACATACTTAATTATTTTGCATTACTCTGCCAACAACATTGTTTGATACAATGGGAATAATTTCCCCTTTGTTCTTTGTTACAATCTGTGGTGCCTTGCCTTTATATACTAAATCCAGAGTCCTCTCTGGAATTGACAGCTTAACCTCCCTACGATGAAACCAGAGCATCCCGAGGACCACATCATGATGCTTGAGTGGTGAGATAATAAAAATGCTTTTGAACCACAAACCCTTGAATATGAATACTAAGTGTGCCAATCAAAAGGGTTATTGGAACATGGTCACCCGGAACATATTGTCAGCATCAAGGGCTCTACCAAGCTTCTGTGTCTTGATTCCCAGTCAGAGGGCCAAATCTTCTGAGATGAAATTATGTGTCTCCCTTGGGTCAAACAAAATAAGTGTGGTCTTTTCCCCATGCCAAGCATAATTCTTTTTAATCCAGATTAGCCACCCTAACCAAGACATCTGGAATTTCTCCTGCTGTGGGTTTAGGTGGTTCTTGTGGATTCTTTTGCTCCTTTTCCTTGAGCCCGAATGCCTCTCAGGGCATTGGCCAGCCACATGCCCCTCTGTCTGCATCGGAAACTCTTTCCTTCCTTCTGGAAGACTGCAATCTGCTCAAGGGAGAACTTGGCTTTACCTTTATACCCTTTGGATTCCTGGTTTCCCCTTGACTCTTGAAGCTGAAATCCCTTTTTCTCAGCTGGGGAAATCCTTCTTTTCGAACATGGAAGCATCATGTTTCTTCTTTTGTACTGTCCCTGCTTTGCAAGGAGGTCAAAATGGAAGGATCCTGCATGTGTATAAGGTCGGCCACCGTGGCTAAATGCATAATGCCTTGTATTCCTTTGATGTAATGGGTATTTACAATGGCCTAAAATTTGGGAGTAAGTCTAGTTGAGTCGTCTTGGACACCTTCGAACAGAACAATCTGCAAGTGTGCATCCCAAAATTTATGATTGTAATCCTTGACTAACTCTCCACTTCCATGTGCAAGCTCTCCTAGGAAAGGAGAACATGATCTCTGAATTGCTTTGGCAGGAATTGCTTATAAAAAGCCTTTTTAAAACCTTTCCAGTGCTATGGAGCTGATCCATCAGTGGTCTGTCCTTCCCACCAAGCACTGGTTGTACCTGTAAGGTTCAGACCGACCATCTGCAACTTAGATGAAGGAAATTTTTTGAACCAAAGGCTGCATTAAACTGTTTGATGAACTGCATAGTCTTTTCTGCTTGGCCATAGTGGCCATTATAAGGAATGTATTTAAGAGATTTTCTCCCTTCGTTGAATTCTCGTGGCTCAATTGCCTAGGCTAGGGTGAAGTTCCTCTTAGATGATCTCTTCCTTGTAGAGGACCTGGAGGAGAAGGATGAAGATGTAACTTGAAACTGGAGGAGGGAGAGGTGCTTGGGGGCCTATGATGTCATCTGGACCTCTTCCTCCTGGTATGAATCCTTCTCCTGTGAAGATCTCTGCCCCACTTTTCTACATCTACCTTAGCCGGGGAATATGGGCATCATAGGATGGGCCTTGCATGTTCACAAGGCAGAATAGATGCTGGATTCGCGGATCCTTCTTGTATTCTTTCAGTTATTGCGTCCTGGCCTTTACAATCTTCTCCAGATCATCTTGCATACGTTGTTGCATAGGCTGGAATTCAACTGTACTTTTATGTTATTCTTTTTCCTTGTCCTTGGAAAGAGGCATCCTGTCGTGACTATGGCTGACTCACAACAGGGAAATGGCAGTAGGTACACCTAATAGAATTCTGCTTAGAGATGTGTTGTTTACAAGCTGTATTTGCCTGATATCTGTCCGCAGCTCTTCACCATGCACAATAAAAGCATTACTTGAGCATCCATTGCTTAGTTCTTCCAAACGCTTAAGTACAATCTTATAGCAGAAACGGCTCCAGGGGTTGACGTGGTTCGGAAGTACGTCTCATCCACTTATCGTATGCAACCTGTCTACTGAATTTACTACTGCTGTTGTGTCCATACACCCAAATGGAATAGACGCGAAGCACACAGCCTGAAATAGAGAACTGTCGAGAAATATGTGGGACATACAAATTTGAGCAAACACATAATTTATTGACCAAGATACTCTCCCTGCTACTCGGACTTTCAAAACTGAAGCCAGCTGCTCTTACAGCCTGGTGGCTCGACTTCTTATCACATATAATCCTTAATGGTTGGAATCTTTCTTGGACTTCCATACTCATGGGATGTAGTAAATTCATAACTTCGGAATTCCCAATATGACAGAAACAGCTTTCAACTCCATTCGACACTCTGCATTTCCTATGCCCACGAAATTTTGGCCTCCTTCACAGTGCAGACACCCATACAACAGGCGCATCTGCTCCGTACACATCTTGCAAGGTCCTGGGATGCAGACAACTCATTCCTAGGCCACCAGATCTGCACTGTACTGGTTCCACCTGCCAAGTGTCCATTCCACATAGTTGCACTCCACCATGAAGGCTGTGCCAGGTACTTCTCCAATGGCAGCAAATGTGCTGGCAATGTGCCAGCCCTAAGATGTCCAAGTCCACCTCCCTCACACTCTCATCATATAGGGGCTTACAGATGGGGCGGTGACTTTCCCAAGAGCGCTTACAACCATCAGACTTCTCATGGAGAACTCTGAGAAGATACACAGACCCAGGCATGCGAGACTTGCCCCAAGCTCCCAATCCCTCAGCTCACCACACTAAGACTCCATTAACTAGCAGGTGCTCAATTAAATAAGAGCTGCCAGCTCAATGGTGGTGTCACCGAGCATTCAAAGTCTCACCCTTTGATCAATGCAATACCTTCCGCGTACCTGCAATTCCGTTTGCTACCAACTCGCACTGATCATGATGATTTCATGTTTGCAATGCCTTTGCAGTGAGCTTGTGGACTTGATTTCATGCACGCAAATGGCAATTCCTAGAGTGGAATTTTGACTTACAAGTTTTCCACCAATTTTGGTCTGGACCGTGTTTGGAATTGCCTACACACTCGTGCTCTTACTACTTAATCTCGACCTGGTGCAACTCTCAATTTCACATGGGAAAGAGGGCTGCTGCCTTGGAAAATGATGTGGCTATGATCCACAAGCTGAGGGATCGTCTTAGTATTACTTTGATGATTTGGTGACGTAGGTCAAAATCTCATGCGTGGATTTGTGACTTGGGCTGGACTGACTTCATCTTGCTGAGTGGGGATTTTGGCTAGGGGGATGTTGCTGTCAAATGGACAATCAATTTTGATGAGATTTGGACCGTGAAACAACAGCTTCATGTATCAACTCCCACAAATAGATTATATATCATTGTCATGTACCTATTGTTAAACACATGGAGTAGGACTGCTCTGCCTTCACAACTTTTGCTCTGTTGATGTTGACTTGATGTATAGCTACCTCGATTTGTTCTTGCACCATGGGTCCCACAACTTGAAGCTATGTCTGCCAGTGACTTGCTCATGAAGCAAGATCAAGAACATTATTGTGTAGAGGTCTGCCTTCTCCTTCACTTTCCAATCAGTTGACTCAAGAGGAGGCAACAACTTTGAGAGTGTGTTGGTTGAGAGTGAGAAGATGTGTCGTAGCACCATAGTGGAGAAGCAAACCTTGACAGGAATTTCGCCAGTAGATAGAGCCGAATCCAATGTCAATTTCCCATTTGTACCAACCAAGGCAACCAAGCCCTGTGATTCCAAGTCCCCTCAATTGTCTGGGAACACTTCCATGACCTTCTCCACACGTCGGAATGTGGTCCCCAACAGTGATGCTTGTAAAGCTTTCAATACCAATTTCATCTTCTCCGTGCTCAAGTAACCAACATAATACTCTCCCTTAATCAGGTTTCATGAGTTATTCACCACTCTTTCCATGTCCTCCTTTCTCATATCCCTTTGCAGCTCCGCAAATAAAGTAAATGGGTCCCCAACTCGACCGAGGGTGAGGAGGTGACGAAACTCGACAAGACATACGAAAGCATCCTTGGATTGTCTCTTGCCATTCCTATAGCCTCTTGCAGCCCTTTCGTGAGCTTCACATCTCCATCCTCCCAAGCAATGGTTCTACTCAAACGCCTCAGAAATAATGTGACCACTTCACTACAATCATCGATGGAGAGAGGCATCATAGGAATATATATGCTTCGAGCTTCACCTGATGATGTGTTCTGCAGGCTAGCTGTGGGTGCTGCAGTGATCACCACAAATGTATCCCCACCACGGTGGTCATGCATCCAACGTACAAACTCGGACATCCTCCGTTGAAACCATGACACATTCTCACCTCTTGCAGCAAGCGACTTGTTGGCTTCATTGAAAAACCATGAGAGAATTATAAGCTTCCCCTCTGGGATGCTCAACCCCTGCCGAATAAAAGACACCACATCTCCAAACGTCAGTTTCTCCTTGAGCCCGGGGTAGGAGGTATCTAACACTGCAAGAAGCTTGGTGTAGGAGCTGATGAATCCCTTCTGCTCCATGTGTGCCTTCTTTCCCATGTCAAGCATTATCGACCCATACAATGCATTCAAGGCTAGCAATTGTGGATATCCTAGGCCAGCCTCTTGAAGAAGTGTGAGGCCATCATCACTTGCCTCCAAACAGCGATACATCCTGTAATTAAATGCACTTGTATTCTGGATCATATCTTTAAATTCTCTCATGGTTTTTCGATGAAGCCAACAAGTCGCTTGCTGCAAGAGGTGAGAATGTGTCATGGTTTCAACGGATGATGTCCGAGTTTGTACGTTGGATGCATGACCACCATGGTGGGGATACATTTGTGGTGATCACTGCAGCAACCACACGATTCTCCGTGGCTAGCCTGCAGAACACAGCATCAGGTAAAGCTCGAAGCATATATATTCCTATGATGCCTCTCTTCATGGATGATTGCTGAAGTGGTCACATTATTTCTGAGGCGTTTGAGTAGAACCATTGCTCGGGAGGATGGAGATGTGAAGCCCACGAAAGGGCTGCAAGAGGCTATAGGAATGGCAAGAGGCAATTCAAGGATGCTTTCGTATGTCTTGTCGAGTTTCGTCACCTCCTCACCCTCGGTCGAGCTGGGGACCCATTTACTTTATTTGCGGAGCTGCAAAGGGATATGAGAAAGGAGGACATGGAAAGAGTGGTGAATAACTCATGGAACCTGATTAAGGGAGAGTATTATGTTGGTTACTTGAGCACGGAGAAGATGAAATTGGTATTGAAAGCTTTACAAGCATCACTGTTGGGGACCACAGTTCGACGTGTGGAGAAGGTTATGGAAGTGTTCCCAGACAATTGGGGGGACTTGGAATCACAGGGCTTGGTTGCCTTGGTTGGTACAAATGGGAAATTAACATTGGATTCGGCTCTATCTACTGGCGAAATTCGTGTCAAGGTTCGCTTCTCCACTATGGTGCCAACACACTCTCAAAGTTGTTGCCTCCTCTTGAGTCAAGTGATTGGAAAGTGAAGGAGAAGGCAGACCTCTACACTAATGTTCTTGATCTTGCTTCATGAGCAAGTCACTGGCAGACATAGCTTCAAGTTGCGGGATGTACTCCCAGGGGACTGGTTTATACCTGTGGGGTTGGAGACCCTTGAGTTTCTGATTCCTTATTGTGATTCACCTTGGAAGGTGCACCAGGCTGGTCAGCTGAAGGGGAGGGAAGCATTTGAGCATTTGATGCAGAAGAATGCAGAATATTGGGCCTTCATTGCACCGCATAACTGGGGCGTTGATTTATGGTTGAAGCTGGTTTGTGCACACTCTGGAAAGGAGATGCTCCTTGTGGTTGAGAGCAAGTGTTGTGGCTCTCCCCAAAAGCTGCCGGTGGTCTCATATGAGGGTCCAAACAGCCTGCTTGAGAAAGCGGAACGTGATTTGAAGGTTATTGTTGACATGTCTCAACAGTCTCCTGACAAAGAAAGCAAGAAGAGGAAGAAGGGAGGCATGTTCATACTTGATCAAGTGGTGTTCTTGTACATGTCTGACCAAGATATTACAAGGGCTCTTTCAGAGCACAAAGCACGTTGTGCTAGTGGGGTATTGTGTCTAACTCCTTTTTAAGTGGGTTCTACAAAGCATTTGAAGTTCAAGTGTGTTTGTTAGCTAATCCTAACAGGTTTGAATTTGGGTTGTAGGAGGTGGGATGGAAACTTATGTTTGTGTGTGTGTGTGTGTGTGAGAGAGAGAAGGTTATTCCTCCTGCTCAAGCTATTGCAGGTTCTTTTCAGCCTCAAGCCACACATCCACTGATGCAGGAGGCTTTTGATCCCGAAATTCAAACTTCCAGATTATCTGGAAAAAGCCCACAAAGGTCCTAATTTAATACTTTTAATAATGGAGATATTTTACCTTTACAAGCTTTCTTGTCTCAACAGAATCTTTAGGTGGAGGATTTGGTCTTTATGTCCTCTGCTCCAGTATCTTAGCTTTTCTTGTATTTGGCATATGTCTTTCCTGTTCTTCTTGTGCAGGATGACCACAATAATTTGTGGGTTTTCACCTCCTCTAGAGGTTTCCCACTTGGTAATAAAAGTTTTGAGAGAGAGAGAGAGAGAGAGAGAGAGAGAGAGAGAGAGAGGTTTTTAGGAAGTGATGACCATTGTCTTGGTTGTGTATGCTCTTTTTTTTTTCCTCCCAAACCATAATGCTGATAATTTTATTAGAGCACATCTTAGGATTTGGGATCATGTCTTTCGGAATAAGCTTTATATCGAATATTTGATCAATTGGAAAGTTTGCTTGAAGATGAAAATGTATCTTGAATCTATTATTCAGGAACATCCTTATGTATGCTTGGTTAAGGTCCATTGTAGTCATTGGCAGCTAAATTTCTCTGGTCAGGGATGGATGTAATTATGGAGGAGTCACCCATTCTCCATAACACCGATTAGTCCACGCTATTCTAGCTAAGGTAGCCTAGCTAAAAGGTGTGGATGATAAAAGCTGTGGCATGACAGTATCGATTATCCTTTGAATCTAATCATCTCCATGCTCCTTGTTCAGCCTAGAGGCTATGATCTCTCTCTCTCTCCTCCCCAATTTGATTTCCTTCATTACAAAGATTTTGTGTCCTCCCCAATTTGATTGCCTTCATTACAAAGATTCATATTAGGTTAGCAAAAGGCCTTGTTTTAGGATGTGTATGCATTCTTTGATGGCTCGCATCACCAGTTGGTTTTTATCAATGTATCCACAACTCCATCTCCTCAAATCAAACAAGACTTCGTGGGCCTCTAGGACTATGTGGGACCCACCCATGGTGCCACAAGCTATCCCACAACAGATTACTTAAAACACATAGCTATCCTAGCAGCCCCGAACAATGATGTGGACAGCATCAACATGCTTGCGATGGAGTGAATGCGTGGAGAAATCTAACACTACTTAAGAGCAGACTCACTCCAGGAACAAGATGGAAGCTCAGAAACAATACTCACTCCATTGAGTTCTTAAACTCATTGCCCCTTGGAGGTGGTTTCCCCCCGCCATCATTTGAAACTAAAGGTTGGGACACCCATACTGCTTCTCCGAAACCTTAGTCCTTCTACCGGTCTATGCAATGGAACAAGATTGATTTGCAAAGTGCTTTACCAATGTGTAACAAAAGCTAAAATCTTGACATGCACACAAAGCTCAAACATGCTTATACCCCGAATAACTTTGGATTCGACATCCACACAATTTCCCTTCATTGTGCATCACAGACAATTCCCCATAAAGCTCACTTTTGCAGTGACGATCAATAAATCAATGACGTGAATATAGGGGTGTACTTTGAGACCTCAAAGAAAGGTATAGACTTTATGGATAACAATGGATGTGAACAGATAAGGAAAGGAGAGATTTACGGACTACTTGGTGATGGGTTATGTCCAAATTTGTTGCAAGTGCCCCACACAGAAAATCCAGCTCTCAAATACCTATCAAGAAAGTGAGATTTGGACAACTGCCATAGGAAGCGAAAATTTGGCCCTAGTGCTCATTCCACACGTGAAACCATCAATTCCACATGTGAAATTGTCAGTTTCTATAAACGCGAACCCTCGAGACCACTTTCTAGATACTAAGAACTACCATGGATTTATATCAAGAATTTCTACTTTTCCAAATTCACCTTGTACTTTTCCCAAACACAACGAGCACACTGCCAATGCACTCTTACATATCCTCACTCAACCAAAAAATCTATTCAGATCATTGCCATGTCTCCGAGACCATGCACTCGCATGTCCTCCGTGGACCCAAACCTCTCAACTTTCCTTCCTATCAATCCACTCACATCCCAAGAAGAATTTGCACAACTATCAATCATCCCATAGTCTTCCCCGTCTTCTCTTGCACAAGAGCAACCCGACATGATCGATGGCCATGAAGCGGATTCGAGTACATGAGCTCGAGAAGCTGATTAAATCCTTCAATGTCATGAACTGACCTGCCCCTAGGCACAAAGTGGATGTGAAACCTAAACCACACACCCGTGATCAATTTGCAATAGGAAACATGCTTGTAACAGGCTGGAGACTCAAATTGCAACAAAGAGAGATGATTGTAGCACCACCTTGCACCACCTTGGAGCAATTAGCAAATAGGAAAAATGGAAGCTGGAAACCTCAGGGAACGTAGTAGAAAATCAATGATGCTGTAGAGAGGGAACTTGGGAGGGGAAGAGAGAGAGAGCAAGTACGCAACACCATGGGTCATAAATAAGGGTTGATCCCTGAGAGTTAAGAGAGAGAAAGGGGGGTAGTGGGTGATTGGGTGATGCATAGGGGGGAGCCACTAGCATTTACCACAATGTTTGATCAGTCAGGATTGTTCTAACCTTGAGCAGCCCCATTGAGGTTGACTCCAAAAAGGGGTTTGGAGAGGAGGAGATACAATAGACAATCATAGAGATTTTGTAGTAGCCCAAGGCCTCACCAAAGGGAGGGTGGGATATATGGCAGCATAAGCAATTCAGAGGAGGAGAAGCGAGGAGCTTCAGTCTCAAGCTCTCTGCCCATGCCCCCTCCTTTAGGCATGTGAAGAGCATTAAGATGAGATGTGCCTTCCATTAAGCATCTCAAGGAGTAGGATTGAGGCTCTTAGTGGACACAAATTACACAAACTCGAGTAAGGAGATGGTCCCAATTTTGGTAGTAGTACCCTAGTTAGGTGATTAGGAACTAATATCAAAACCCATGTGCAAGATATTTATGGTTTTGAAACCAAGTATAATAACTTTAAGGAAGAGTATAAAGTTTTGTTGCCAGTGGTGTCATATGAGGGTCCAAATAGCCTGCTTGAGAAAGCTGAACGTGATTTGAAGGTTATTGTTGACATGTCTTGACAAAGAACGCAGGAAGAGGAAGAAGGGAGGCATGTTCATGCTTAATCAAGTGGTGTTCTTGTACATGTCTGACCAAGATATCACAGGGGCTCTTTTAGAGCACAAATCACGTTGTGCTATGACAATGATAAGATGACTATGATAACTATGGTAAGCCTAGTGCTATTAGAGGATGTGAGATAGGATCATGGAGGATCAAAGAATACAAGGAAATCCATAAGGAGAACACGATGTAGGCAACACTCAACTTGCACACTTGCACTAGAATGGGGTGCCTATTAAATAGGTAGTTCCACTTGTGTATATGACTTCATCCATGACATTGGCTCCACCTACTCCACATGGGATCACATGGTTCATCCTTATCTACTCCACATCATCAATTCTAGAAGCCTCTAGGCATCTACCTACATCTAGCATATCTACCTCCAATACATATCAAAGCTCTACCTCAAGTACACATCAACTAGTTCAACACCCCTCTTTGATGTGTAGTCAGATCATTTGCCAAAATCTACTATCATCAGAGATGTGGTGTTACAATCTTTTCTACCCCCCGTGAATCCCCTATCATGCATCTTGTAGCATGCGAAAGACTAGGATGTGACCATATTTAGTCCCCATGGCTACATCATTGGTGCTAATTGTTGGACTTACATTTCATTGGTTTTTCGATGGATGTGAGGTGATTTGGAGGTTTTTTTCACTCAGGTGGTTGAGTGATTGACAACGTTGATTTTTGCATGTGGTGATGCTTTTACATAGACAATTCTTTGATTTTTTGTAGTGTGCTCATTTGGCCACTTTTATAATGGATAGTGGTAGCAGTAGACATCCATTTGCTTGATTTTATCAAGGCGTAAGAAAATATTACATGTGATGTATTAGAGGGTTTTTCGTGCATACATATCATATGGGATGCAATGGCTGAGAATACATGTTTGCTAAAGTCAAAGGATAGGAATTTGGAACCCTAGGTTTTCAACTATCATCTCGATCTCTTTCACAATCGGTCGTCGTCGACCTGCATCCATCGTCTTCTCCAAACATTTCTCAGCTATCTCCCCATACCTTCTACACAAATTCATCTTCTTTTGGTCGATAGATGTGCTCGCTTTCTGTTCATTGTTGCCCTTATTCTAGCACTGCCTTCCCGCATGGAACTTATGCTGAGGGTTGTGGCTTCTACTTCACCTCGAGTGTAATATACATGACTCATGCTCCTCTTCCTATCATAATCATTTTCGACTCTTCTATCATATCCCATGGCGCTCCTCCATCGTAAGGGAGGTCATCATGGTATTTTTCCTTCTTTCGTGACTTTTGTATTGGGGTTTCTGCTGCAATTTTGGCTATGCCATGTGTACCTTCCAAATAAGCGTCTCCATGCTGATCTTTTTCAAAGGCATGAAATTTCAGTAGCATTAGGAAAAAAAGCAACTCATTGGGGGGCCTTTTGAAAAGAATGAAAAATAGCTCTCAACCTATAGCAAGAGGGCCAACGTTACATAGGGAAAACACTATAAATGAAAAAAAATAGGGAAATTTCAGAGAAGAAAATAATATTATATTCATCCTTACAATTAAAATACTCAATATTTTATTGCATTCGTAACTACCATAAGAAATAAAATATATTTTTTGACTGTTGACAATCTGCCATGATTCATTCAAAACACATTCGAGTGAAACTTCGTTTCCCTCCCAAATTTATCCTCCCGCTTCCTCTTTCTTCGTCCTTCAGTACAAACCTCATACAATACAAACCTCATACAATACTCAATTTCATCTCTCTCTCTCTCTCAACCAAAGAAGCTTAGCTACCGTTCATGT
The DNA here is from genome assembly GCF_047967505.1 of Dipteris shenzhenensis. NCBI lineage: Eukaryota > Viridiplantae > Streptophyta > Polypodiopsida > Gleicheniales > Dipteridaceae > Dipteris > Dipteris shenzhenensis. The sequence continues at coordinate 38,508,406 of NC_141602.1, read as the reverse complement.
GAGTTGCCCAATAACATTTTCGTTTGAATTTCACGACAAGAAGTGTTGAGATCTTTAATGCGCTTTACGTTCATCTCTCAAGAGGTTTAAGCTCTTAAAGTTCATGGATATTGTTATGTTTTCTCTATAGATATCACTCCATTAAGCTTGACTTTCCTTATGTAAGCTCCTTCCTACTATTTATCATTTGTTTTAATGCTTCTATTAGGTTTCAATATTGTATAAATCATTTGAGAGATTCTGTTGTACCATATAGTGTTTTCAACCAAAAACTCTCTTTGAAGTGCATCCTTGGTAACTTGTAGTATAGCTTTTAGATTCTTTTCAAACTTATATATGTTTAACTTGACTCTGAAGGTCTCTTCTCTCTCTCTCTCTCTCATATTCTGTGTGTGCTTTTTCCTGTGGTTTAGCTGACCAACATTGAATATCGTGAAAGACATTTATGTGAAATACTCTCTCAATTGAATTTTAAGAGAAGGTTCTGTCATCCTATATACATTGAAATAAAACATCACATATTGTCAGACTTGGTTCTCATTGTGTTGATCCTACATGTGTGTGTATTTTGTAGGCTCTTCAATTGCTGGCTTGTATTCACAGGGAGCAGAGTTTTCAGGGTTTTGTTGCTTGGCATGAACGTCTCTCTTTTCAGCAACCTGAGCTTCATCTTGGCTTTCTTGTTTGTATCCGATATCCTTCACACTGACTTCCTCTGCAAATTGATCTCCTAAATTTGTTGAAGCTTCATTTTGTGTTTGCTCCTCCATGTGACTGTCTAGTATAGGGTCTTTCGAGACCTCCCCTTATTCATATTGAATAATATTTTCTCTCCTTGGTTGAACCTATTGAGAAACATCAAAGCTATTTCAAAATATCTAATATTGCTAAAGAAAAATAATATTTGCGTTTCGAACTGCATCTAAATAGTTCTATCTCTGTACTGATATCCTTGCGCAATTTCTGATTGAAATTAGAGTCACCAAGGTTCCATTTTGATTTACTGTGATCTCTATACATTGATTGTCAGCTCCAAATAAATTGTGATCTTGATCTAGCACAGTTAGAAGATTTCCAATGTATCTACTACGCTTGTAATAGAATGAGATTATGAAATTCTGAGAGCCAATCATGTATTTTAACTACACTATGCTATGAACAATTTCTCAGTAGATATTTTTGCTTGTGATTGTATCTCGTCCTTCATCCAAGATATTGAAAATATATTCTTTTCATGTTGCCTTGTACACAAGCATTGTTTTATAAATTTTGATAGGCAACTCACTAAAAAGCTCCACAAATATAGTTATAAGCATGCAGAGTGCTATTATATAGATTCGAGTTGCAATTTGAGGCCTCAGCGAGCATTATATTTCTACATACAACTTTGCTTTATAGGTCTTTGTTATATTTCCATCAAGAACAGGCCAATCTATGGTGTTCCAGGCAAGTAATTCAATCTTTTTCAATATACCAATTGTATGTGTTTTGTCGTGGAGCTGATAATGGAGCGATCATGCAAATCATATACAATGGGCATGATAATTTCCATGCATCTTATTATAGGTGACATGGAGGAACATGCAAAGTATCATGCCCATCAAACTACGCTTCGACACAGATTCATTCTTATGTTTCAAGCCTCAAACTCAAACAGCCTTGTAAAAGGGATGGCTTGCTGTTCTACCTAAGTATTGCAACTCTCCAATGGTACCATGTAAAACCTCAATGAATCCGGTTATACATTCCATTGGCTGTCATTCATGATAAGAAGATGGATATAGATCTGAATAAGAGAAACCCAATGTCAAAACCATAAAGATAAATTTCCACGTGTATAGCACAAAAGACATTTATAACTTACAATTAGCTCTATGTGTCAAAAGATCAATTGTGGTGTTCGACAGTATAAGCTCTTTGTGCATATAGACGTGTTATACCAATATTTTGAATTTTCCCTTCTTTCCCTCAATCATTCTGAAATCATGTACTCTCCCTTTGTAGGATGTGAGAAATTGGCTTCCTGGTCTTCTCTTTACCCTCTTATTTGGTTGCATAAGGACCCAGTTTCCTTTTGAGATTCCTAACCTCTGCCACTACCCACCTATACTGATTTTGTTAGACACAAAGATCAAGAAAATAGAAGACAAAGGTCGTCGAGGTAAGGGATTTAGATTTGTAACTTTTAGGCCCATCACAATTGATCCTCATGTTGAAGACCCTTCCAGGATTTCATTGGCTTGATGAATGCTCACTCTACGACCACTCGTTGTCTTGTGAGCTGTGTTAAAAATACTCGATTGACTCCACACTCTGATCAAAGCAATGTTTCCCTATACTTCTTACTAGAGCCATCATCAAGTACTATTTCAATGCAATGATAAATAAACCTGAAATTTTAAAGGGAGAACAAAATGAATTGGTCTTATCTTTAACTCTCGAACGAATGAAAATATTTAAAGAGTATTGAAGAAGAACCTGGACGGTTTTCAGAGTCATAGCTTTGAATGATTGTGCAATAGCCTTGATGGCCCAAGCATGTACAATTGAGAAAGAGACATGTATAATTGATTATGAATTTGAGATCATAAAGGCCATGTTTGATAAAAAACAAGCTCTGTCAATATGCTTTGAGAAAGCTAAAGAAAGTTGAAGAGTTGGATGATGACAATTTATAGAATTCAGGGGCAGTTGAACATCAACGAAAAAGATATAGATGAACCTAAAACAAAAATTAGTGCATTGGAAGAAAAGATGGAAGGCACTATTGACTTGTGGGACGACAAGAAATTAGTTAAAGATGAAAACATAAAGGAACTCTCTCTCTCTCTCTCTCTCTCTCTCTCTCTCTCTCTCTCTCTCTCATGTGCTTGATTACTTCCTATATTTGATTGGATGTTTCAACTGTTTATAGAGGATGATACATTTCTAAGAAGATCTAAAGGGAGCACGAACAAAGGACTTGGACAATTATCATCCCTTGCTGAGTACCTAAAGAAATTATCTGGAGCAAAAATTTTGATCTACCATCGAACCATGAGTGATGATGGAGAAATAACACTTTGTTTTTTAAAATGTCTTTCAAACATTCTTGGTGGGCATCAGGTCAGCTAGTGGAGAGACAAAGTTATACTTGTGGAGAAGTATTTTGCATTAAATGTTTTTGGTTATTGCCAGGGCATGCAGTGTTCCCAAGCTTAATATTATTTAACATACATTGCTTATGCTCTTGCATGTGGTCTTGACAATCCGGATGAGCTTGACAGTTATGGCAAACATAATCTAATTAGATATAGAGAGCCTTTGTTAGAATCTACACCACTAGAGTTACAAGAACATCATAAACATGTCAAGGAGCTAGAAAGTTGAACACTTTATTAATCAAATCATGACTCTATATAAGACTCCTTGTGAAATGTATACTTTGAAATTGCAATTGGGAATAAATATGTTAGACCCAATGAGTCCACTTGTTGTTGAAATATATCTTTGTGTCTCTCCATTGTGTATGCTTCTCTTTACCTGTGGAGTTATCATAGAGTTGTCTTCTTCAACACTGTATTATGATTTTTTGGAGTTTAGCTCTATTTTTGAAGTTTTTTTCCAACTCGTTTACCTCATCACATACTCATCTCCTCACACTCAAAAATAGGTAATTTTGGAACATTGTATGTGTCAAATTTGCACAAAAATAACTCATTAACACAAGCAAGACATAAAGGTTGTTGAAAACAACTTCTTAGCTATAAAAATACTATATATGCGTATTATTCTAACTTTTGACTTCTCAAATGAATTCGTTAATAACTTTTCTAGTAATTTTCAAATGTTAGAATTAATAATTGTGTTCACATGATTAATTTGTGTTTTCTTTTTCACAAGTTTGCATTAAGCTTTTAATTAATTAGATCATTTTCTTAGTTAATCACACATGTCTAGGACCTCATTTGATTATTTTTTAAAGAACTCTATTTTTAAAGATATTCTAATTAATTATTTATTTTAAGATATTAAGTTAACTCTACATAAAATTTAATGACATCTTGTGAACGTCTCATGATAAGATGCAAATTACTTCAAGAGTTGTTGATATCAACATAAAGGTGGTGTAAAAATACACCGTTTTGTTGGGAGGTTACTTTGGTGATTATCACCGATGGGATGAAAACTAAGTATTTGTCCTCGAAATACCACCGCGTTGTTGCTCCCACATCACATGACATTCAAACCCTTCGCCAAAGTGAGTTCCTATGCCAAAAGAACATATACCACTGTAAATATACAAATAAGATGAAAGATGAACATATCTTCTAAAAATCAAAATTTTATGCATTTTGTGTGCAAGGTGAGAAAGTCTCTCATCTTGAGGGGATCTCTCTCCCTCTCTCCTCCTCCCCCTTCCAAATCTCACAAGTTCATTTTTCTCATAAAAATCAAAATTTGTGCATTTTGTGTCTAAGGTGAGAAATACAAGCTTTTTCTATTTCCTTCAAAAACTCTAAAGTAAATCATTTCCCCACCTTGAGCATGCACTCAAGGTGGGGAAATGAGCATGTTCAAGGTGGGGAAATGATTTACTTTAGAGTTTTTAAAGGAAATAGGAAAAGCTTGTATTTTGAAAGTAAGGGAAGAAGAGTAACGGAGGAGGAGGAGGAAGAGGAGGAGGAGCAGAAGAGGAGTTGGAAGAAGGAGAGGAGGATGAGGGAGACAACTTGGAAGAGGAAAGAGACATATCTATATATATATCTATATCTATACATATCTATATACATCAATCTTGACTAAGCCTAGTCATGGTAGGCGTCCCTTCTAAACGCATCGTGCAATCAACATAAAACACTTGGTTGACCAAAGTTAACCTCGTTTGACCAAGGTAAAACTCCTTTGACCAAGGTCAAACTCTTTTGACCAAAGTCAAAGTCAATTTCTTTAACCAAAGTCAACTCGACATCCTAGTTGACTAAAGTTCAACCACTTGGGCCAGATCCCATTCTTCTTGGGCCAGATCCTAGTTGACTAAAGTTCAACCACTTGGACCAGATCCCATTCTTCTTAACCAAAGTCAAGTTCTTTTAACTTGTCAATGCCTTTGATTCTTGAGTTGACCTAGTCAAATCCGAGATAAGGCCAACCACTTTGGGCCTAAATCCATACCTCTTGGTCGAGACCAAGTCAAATCCTAAACATAAAATACTTGGTTGACCAAAGTTAACCTTGTTTGACCAAGGTCAAACCCCTTTGACCACAACATAAAACACTTGGTTGACCAATGTTAACCTTGTTTGACCAAGGTAAAACTTCTTTAACCAAGGTCAATTTCTTTGACCAAAGTCAACTGGACATCCTAGTTGACCAAAGTTCAACCACTCGGGCTAGATCCCATTCTTCTTGACCAAAGTCAAGTTCTTTTGACTTGTTAATGCCTTTAATTCTTGAGTTGACCGAGTCAAATCCTAAACATAAAACACTTGGTTAACCAAAGTTAACCCCGTTTGACGAAGGTCAAATCCCTTTGACCAAGGTCAACCCCATTTGAGCAAAGGTCAAACCCTTTCACCATAACATAAAATACTTGGTTGACCAAAGTTAACCCCCTTTGACCAAGGTCAAACCCCTTTGACGAAGGTCAAACTCCTTTTACCAAAGTCAACTTGAAATATAAAACTAATCCCATTTGACCAAGGTCAAACCCCTTTGGCCACAACATGAAACGCTTGGTTGACCAAAGTTAACCTCTTTTGACCAAGGTCAAACCCTTCGACCACAACATAAAATACTTGGTTGACCAAAGTTAACGCCATTTGACCAAGGTCAAACTCCTTTGACAAAGGTCAATCCCTTTGACCAAAGTCAACTTGAAATATAACACTTGGTGACTAAAGTTAATCCCATTTGACCACTAAAGTTAATCCTATTTGACCAAAGTCAAACCCCTTTGGCCACAATATGAAATGCTTGGTTGACCAAAGTTAACCTCGTTTGACCAAGGTCAATCCCATTTGACCAAGGTCAAACACCTTTCACGAAGGTCAAACCCCTTTGACCAAGGTCAATTTCTTTGACCAAAGTCAACTTGAAACCTAAAACACTTGGTTGACCAAAGTTAATCCCATTTGACCAAGGTCAAAGTCAATTTCTTTAATTTTTGAGTTGACCATGTCAAATCCTAAACATAAAACACTTGGTTGACCAAAGTTAACCCCGTTTAACCACAACATAAAACACTTGGTTGACCAAAGCTAACCTCGTTTGACCAAGGTCAAACTCCTTTGACCAAGGTTAATTTCTTTGATCAAAGTCAACTTGACATCCTAGTTGACCAAAGTTCAACCACTTGGGCTAGAAGGAGACGAAGGAGAGAGGAGGAGAAGACGAGGAGGAGGAAGAGGAAGAAGAGATGGAGGAGGAAGGAAGGAGGAGAGAGGAGGAGAAATGATGGGGGAGGGAAGAGAGGAGGAGAAATGATGGAGGAGGGAAGAGAGGCAGAGCAATGGAGGAGGGAGGAGAGGAGCAAGGGTGAAGATGAGGGATATGGAGGAAGGAGAAAAAGGAGGAGGAGGATTAGGGTTAGGGCACGCACAACTTATATAAGTAGCTCCTCTCCTCCTCATTTCATTCAAGGATCAACGGCTTCTACACATTCAACCTTCAGCGTGATTCAACAAATAAATACAAATCACTCCACATGTTTTAGAATTTAGAAATTACAATTTCCCTCTCATTTTGGGAAAAATTTTCAAAAGTTGCTCAAGGTGTAATATCCACCTTTGAGTGCACGCTCAATGTGCCTCCTACCTTAAGCCCTCTCACCTTGAGCATACGCTCAAGATCCCAAAATCAATTTCTTAATGTTTTATGCTTAAGGTGGAGAGAGCATGTAAAACTTGGTTTTTTCCCCTAATCTTAGTTTGTTCTCACTTTTGGACACTTTTGTTCAAAACCAAAGTTTTTGCTCAAAATACAAACTTTTCATATTTTCTTCAAACTTAAAAAAAACTTCTAAAGTGAATTATTTTCCCACCTTGAGCTTGAGCGCAAGGTGGGCATCTTGAGCACATGCTCAAGGTGGCCTTTTTAAATTATTATTATTTTTTTGCTCAAGGTGCCCACCTGTAATTTTAAAAGGCCACCATAAGCTCAAGGTGCCCACCTTCAACTCAAGGTCAAGGTGGGAAAATAATTCACTCTAGAAGTTTTTTTAAAAGTTTGAAAGAAACATGAAAAGTTTGTATTTTGAGCAAAAAGTTTGGTTTTGGAACAAAAAGTGTGTAAGTAGGTGAGATCCCCAAAAGTGAGAGAAAACTAAGATTAGGCTCCACCTTAAGCATAAAAAATTAAGAAATTGATTTTGGGACCTTGAGCATACACTCAAGGTAGGAGGGCTTAAGATAGGAGGGTAAGCACATTGAACGTCACCTTGAGCAACTTTTGAATTTTTTTCCCAAAATGAGCGAGAAATTTAAAATTCAAAATTAAAAACATGTGGAGTGATTTGTTATTTATTTGTTGAATCATGCTCAAGGCTGAATGTGGAGAAGCTATTGATCCTTGAATGAAATGAGCAGGAGAGGGGCTACTTGTATAAGTTGTGCATGCCCTAACCATAATCCTCCTCCTCCTCCTTTCTCTCCTTCCTCCATATCCCTCATCTTCACCCTTGCTCCTCTCCTCCCTCCTCCATCGCTCCTCGTCTCTTCCCTCCTCCATCATTTCTCCTCCTCTCTCCTCCTTTCTCCTCCTCTGTCTCTTCTTCCTCTTCCTCCTCCTCGTCTTCTTCCTCCTTCTCCATCTCTTCTTCCTCTTCCTCCTCTTCTTCTTCCTCCTCCTCCTCCTCCTCCTCTTCTTCTTACTTCTCCCCTTCTTTCTTCTTTCTTCATTGTCTTCTTTGTTCTTTCTTTCTTCTCCTCTCTTTTTCTTTCTTCTTCTTCTTCTTCTTCTTCGTCTTCATCTTCTTATCTCACTCTCTAAAGTAAACTATTTTCCCACCTTGAGCTCAAGGTGGGCACCTTGAGCTGCTTGCCCTTACCAAAAAAAAAATTCAAAAAAATAAAAATAAAAATTTGAAGGGCACCTTGAGCGTGTGCACACCTTGAGCTCAAGCTCAAGGTGGGAAAATAATTTAGTTTGTATTTTGAGCAAAAAGTTTGGTTTTGAACAAAAAGTGTGTAAGTGGGTGAGATCCCCAAAGGTGAGAAAAAACTAAGATTAGGGGAAAAAACCAAGTTTTACATGCTCTATCCACCTTAAGCATAAAACATTAAGAAATTGATTTTGGGACCTTGAGAGTACACTTAAGGTGGGAGGACTTAAGGTAGGAGGGTAGGCACCTTGAGCAACTTTTGAATTTTTTTTCCCAAAATGAGCGGGAAATTTAAAATTCAAAATTCAAAAACATGTGGAGTGATTTGTATTTATTTATTGAATCATACTCAAGGCTGAATGTGGAGAAGCTGTTGATCCCTGAATGAAATGAGGAGGAGAGGAGCTACTTATATAAATTGTGCATTCCCTAACCCTAATCCTCCTCCTCCTCCTTTCTCTCTTTCCTCCATATCCCTCATCTTCACCCTTGCTCCTACCTCCCTCCTCCATCGTTCCTCCTCTCTTCCCTTCTCCATCATTTCTCCTCCTCTCTCCTCCTTTCTCCTCCTCCATCTCTTCTTCCTCTCCTCCTCCTCCTCTTTTGCCTCCTCCTCCTCTTCCTCGTCTTCTTCCTCCTCCTCTTATTCTTCATTCCTTCCTTTCTTCCTTCCTTTGGCATCACTTCATTTTTGTGGCCACGTCATGGCTATAGGAGAAACCGGGCCAAAATAGTTCCAAAACCACCTCCACAGTTTGGCAACATGTAAGTGATCCAAATCAAGCCAAAAATCTCTAGAAATATCCTTGAATTTCTCGATCAAAAACCCCTAAGAATCTGGACCAAGGTTGGAAGGACCTTAGGAGTTGATTCGGAGCCTGAAGATAGTGCCTCAAACAATAATTACTCATTATCAAGTTATTGGCCTAGCTTTGTAAGATAGCCGGTCCCAAGGACCTAACCTTCCAAAAGACTCTAGTACCGAAGATTCCTTAAGCCTAGATGGTTCTATGGAGAACATTCCAGAGGATGTAAGAATGACAATTGCCCCAAATTCCACATATGTAGAAAAGCAATCGCATTAACCAACTTCTTCAATAGCCACAAGATTATATCATGGATTCACCAACATTATGGGGAGATTTGGCTTCTAAGACCCCCAATATGAAGGAGTTCCATACAAAGAAGAAGCAAATAGGCATGAGCAGGAACCACCTACTGCAACAAGACCAATTACTCTTGAAACCATCAATAGAACTGTTGTCGCACCTGAGACTTTTGCTCTACAGCCGGTAGGGAATGACATCCTAGTAGCAGTCGGTAATGATGCAAAATGTCAAGAAAAACGAAAAGGTACGATTGCTCTCAAGTCATATGGAGTTGTAAAACAGTTGTCCGATGTTCTTTATGTGCCAAATATCAAGAGAAACTTGTTGTCCACTTCCGCGATCACAGATCGGGACCTCAAAGTTCAATTCGATAAGAATGGTGTACAGATTTTGGATCTTCAAGGGAAGGTCGTTGGTAAAGGTACGCGGCGCAACAACATTTATGAACTCTCAGCTTTCAGTGCTCGAGCGGTGTGAAGAACACTAAGCTGTGGCATGAGAGGTTTGGTCATCTAAACCTTAGTTCTTTGAAGGAGATGCATAAAAGTGGAATGATTGTAGACCTACCAGAAAATTTAGATTTGCCCGATGTATGTGAAGCTTGCATGATGGGCAAGCACCATCGGCATCCCTTTCCTAAAGAGGCCAGCAAGGCAAAGGCTCCTCTAGAGCTCGTTCATATGCACCTCTGCAGAAAGATGGAGATGGAAACTTTGGGTGTTCCTACTACTTCATGACACTGATCTACGACTACAGTAGAAGGATATGGATATACTTCCTGAAGACTAAAGACGAGGCTTTTAGTAGGTTCAAGGAATGGCATGTAATGGTCGAGAAAGAACCGGGGAGGAAGATGAAGAATTTGAGATCAGATAGAGGTGGAGAGTTCACATCAACTAAATTCAAAAGTTACTGCAAAAGTCACAGAATCAAGAGGCAGAAACCCCCGCCACATACATCATAGCAAAATGGAGTAGCAGAACGCAAGATGCGTGTCATCTGTGAAATGGAGATGATCCCGGATGGCTCTGGGCTGAACAGGACCATAGGTTAGTTGCTCTATTTTGCACACCGGTTCTATCGTATGGTCGGTGGCCTATTTTAGGACCGACCCCCGATCGACCGTTTTGGGCGGACTGGGTCGCTCACCCGATCGAGCCTAACCGACTACAACTAGTGGCTATATAAGAGCAAGCCTATGAAGCCCATTTCATCACTAGCTATAGCAACCCTGATTCCTTAGCATCCAGTCTTTGTCTTCTATTGTTTCCAGCATGCCATCGAAGCTTCTTTCACAGGAGCGCACGGTTGGGAGGTAGCGCCATCTATTGTATCAGTTCTACAGTAATCAAAATTTTGATTCTCCATACTATCTTGTTTTCTCTCTTGCGTACGAGATCCTATTATCTGTTGAGCACAAACGTTGTATTATTTTCTTATAAGCTTGCATACGTGCATTTATGGTGTGCCTCCGTATACATGTGCATGTGTACGTGACGTTATCTGTATGTGTGTGTGTTTGAAAAAAAGGTCTTAATTTGTGTATATTCACTGTTAGATATCAATGCTCCACTCTCGTGTAACTACACAGGAACCAGTTAACTCTACTTGTAAGCCCCCCATATGAGGAGAAGGCATTTGAGTAGCTCGGTTATCCGGTAGGTCCTAGTTTGGACACCAGATGGGGGCCATGTGTGGCCTAATGGCTGGACAGCTTCAAATAGAGTTGGCACACCACCAACTAGGCTACATGCAAGTGCGAGAAGGCATACCTTGACTGACCGCACTGAGGGTAGATGGAGCATTTCCCAGGGCAGCCCACTCTCGGGTTGCAGGGCCTGTTTGGAGCCTCAGATGATCCCGGATGGGTGGAATGGAGTTCGTAGGTTAGTTGCTTTGTTTTGCGCACTGGTTCTATCGTATGGTTGGTGGCCTATTTCGGGACCGATCCCCAGTCGACCGTTTTTGGCGGACTACGTCGGTCACCCAATTGAGCCTAACAGACTACGACTGGTGGCTATATAAGAGCAAGCTTGTGAAGGCCATTTCATCACTGGCTACAACAACCCTGATTCCTTAGCATCCAACCTCCGTCTTCTATTGTTTCCAGCATGCCATCGAAGCTTCTTTCACAGGAGCGCACAGTTGGGAGGTATCACCATCTATTGTATCAGTTCTACAGTAATCAAATTTTTTATTCTCCATACTATCTTATTTTCTCTCATGCGTACGAGATCCTGTTATTTGTTGAGCACAGACGACGTATTATTTTCTTACATGGTATCAGAGCCTGGACTCTAGCAAGAAGATTTGGTAGTGTGTTTCTGTTTGCGAGGAGATTGTGAGAGATGGCCCAGCTCGCAAGACTGCGAATCTCACCATTCAGCGAAAGCAAAAAGTTGGACGGCTCTAACTATCCACTCTGGAAGTTCAAGATGAAGACCATCCTAAGCACATACGAGCTTTGGGACACTGCTACTGGGGTGGACGTGAGGCGGGTTGCGAGACCGGATCCAGCCAATGCAGGACAATAGATAATACCAACTGTGGATGAGATTCTCACGTGGACAAGAAGAAATGTAGATGCACTGTGTTCTATTGTCTGCAGTGTTAGTGATTTCGTCATGGCGTTAATTCAACATGTCACCACAGCGGAGGAGGCATGGACGGTCTTGAAAAATCAGTACGAGACCAGAATCAAACACGGATTCAAAATTTGGAGACTCAACTCGTGAACGAGAAGTTGTTTGAGTCTGAAGCGGTAGAGAAGTTCATCACCAGGGTGAAGAATATGTGCGATCAGATGACCGGGATTGGAATCACCATCACCAGTGAGAATATAGCATGAAGGTGCATACAGATTTTCCCACCAAAGTACGATGGTCTTGTTATGGTGCTGAATACGTAGAACAAAAATCCACCCCTCAACTTTGAGGATTTCAGCGCGATGCTTCTGGAGGAGGAGATGCATCAAAAGATGAGGATTAGAGAAGATTCGGCTTTCTGGAATGGATCAAAGAAAGGTAAGGGTAAGGACTCTAGTAACCCATCTTCTTCTGATCATAAAAAGAGAAAGAAGAAGATCAAGTGCTTCTATTGCAACAAGGCAGGGCACAAGCAGAATGAGTGTCGAAAGAAGATTGCAAATGAGTAGTGTTAGATATCAATGCTCCACTCTCATGTAACTACGCGGGAACCAGCTAACTCTACTTGTAAGCCCCCCATATGAGGAGAAGGCATTTGAGTAGCTCGGTTATCTGGCAGGTCCTGGTTTGGACACCAGATGGGGGCCATGTGTGGCCTGATGGCTGGACGGCTTCAGATAGAGTTGGCACACTGCTAACTAGGCTACATGCAAGTGTGGGAAGGCATCCCTTGACTGACCACACTGAGGGTAGATGGAGCATTTCCCGGGGTAGCCCACTCTCAGGTTGCGGGGCCCGTTTGGAGCCTCAGATGATCTCGGATTCCTTAGCATCCCTGATTTCTTAGCATCCAGCCTCCGTCTTCTACTATTTCCAGCACGCCATTGAAGCTTCTTTCATAGGAGCACACAGCAGCGCCATCTATTGTATCAGTTCTACAATAATCAAAATTTTTGATTCTCCATACTATCTTGTTTTCTCTCTTGCATATGAGATCCCGTTCTCTTTTGAGCACAGACATATTATTTTCTTGCAAGAAGAACGGAGTAAAGAAAGAGTCCAGCAACAGTGCACAGGCAGTACTAGTAGAGCTGTTCATCGCAATTGAGGAGATTTGCACTGAGGCAGTTCATGTACCCATGGATGAACCGTGGATCATTGACAGTGGTGCATCGCACCACATGACCAGTCGAAAGGATTGGTATACCTCTCTACAGCCGGTAGGGAATGACATCCTGGTAGCAGTCGGCAATGATGCAAAATGTACAGCAAAAGGAAAAGGTACGACTACTCTCAAGTCAGATGGAGTTGTAATGGTCGAGCATAGAAGAATTTAAGGCGATACTCATTGGTGCATCCGGGTATCACCATGCCATCAACATCCTCAAGCTGATAGGTTCCATTCATGACATTCATATACATCCTTATGAAGGCGTGGCCAAAAGTAACCAATCTCTGCTTCTGTTGTGGAGTTAACCCTCGAGGCAACATGCCTTCTTCCACATATTTCTGAACATCTTGTAGTTTTGGCCATCCAGTGTCTACCCAAAAAACCACCCCCCGGTCTGGCACTACAATGGCTTTAGCTAACTCATCTGCCCTTTGATTTTCTTTTCTGTTTATATGAACAAACTTGCAAAAATCAAACTGACTACATAGTGCCATAGCCTTTTGATTAAGCTCCTTCAAATGAGGACTTCTTGTCTGGTAATGCCCTTGCATTTGCTTTATAATAAGCTGAGAATCTCCTCTTACTTCCAATTCTTTAACTTGACTTTGAAGACAGCCCTCCAAACCAAGAATCAAAGCATTATACTCAGCTGCATTGTTAGTTGTGATACCTGGAAGCTCTTGTCCTCTTGCCCATACCTCTTGACCTTTAGGATTCATCAAGACTATCCCCCTGGCTCCTTGTTGGCATGAAGGACTAAAAGCCCCATCAAAATACAAAACAAAAGCTGTTGGTGGTGTATCCCTTTCATCTTTAATGTTCTCCTTACATTTCTTTTCTTCTCCTAGATCCTCCTACCGTGTGAGCAAATCTGCCATAGTGGACCTAGTGGTATTTTCAGTGACAAAAGAGAAAGAGAACTCTTGAAGCTCTGACAACCATTTTGCAAATCTCCCCCCAAGATTAGGCTTGCGAACTAGATATGCTAATACAGACTGAGAGGTAAGGAAGAAAAATGGTCGAGGTAATAAATAGGAGCGAAACTTTCTGACAGAAAACACCAAAGAGAGAGCTTGCTGCTCCATTTCTTCATACCTTGTTTCCACATCTGTAAGCTGTCGGCTGGCATAATAGATCAGTTGCATTCTACCTGCCTCTCCTTTTTGTAGCAATACAGCACCAACTGAATGCAAAGATACACTTGGATTTACATAAAAGTCTTGAGACCAATCAGGGGGCTTCAATATTGGGCCCTTACTCATGGCCTCCTTAAGTAGCTGGAAAGACTCTTGTTGCTCCACACCCCATTGGAAAGAAACTCCTTTTTTTGTCAACAAGTTCATGGGATGCACTATCTCTGTGAAATCATCACAAAAGCGTTGATAATACTTGCTCTTTCCTAGAATTCTGCGAACACCAGTGACACTCTCAGGACTTGGCAATGCCATGATTGCTTGAACCTTGTCAGGATCCATTTGCAGGCCTTCTTGAGACACAATATGCCCCAACAAGACTACTTTTGTTTGAGCCAAATGACACTTGCTAGGATTTAGACACCCTTTTGCTTCATCAATCCTAGCTAAGGCCATCTTTAACTTCTCCATGTGATCTATGCGCTGAGAATAAATGCAAAAATCATCCAAAAACACCCGTATGAACTTTCCCAAGTAAGGCTCCAGGACTTGACTCATGAACCTTTGAAATGTAGCTGGTGCATTGGTCAACCCAAAAGGCATCACTCTGTAAGCAAAAACTCCCCAAGGTGTGACAAATGATGTTTTCTTTTAATCTTCCTCCCGAATACGAATTTGAAAGTACCCAGAATACCCATCACATATAGAATACATCTCATGCCCTGCTACTTGGTCTAGTATTTCATCTTGGAATGGCAAAGGAAAATGATCCCTCTTAGTGCATGCATTCAAAGGACGAAAGTCCACACAAACTCGCCACTTATTTCCTTTCTTTGGTGTGACAACTACAGGAGATATCCATTCTGAATCATCAACAGGAAAGATGAATCCCACCTCAAGTAGTTGTGTTACCTCTTTCTTTAGTGCCTCAGCTTGGATCACGCCCAATCGCCTTAAGCGTTGCACAACTGGCTTGCTTTCTGGCTTCAACTCAATCTTGTGCTCCACAAGAGAGACTGGTCGAACCTGTGAATAGCTTGTTGCAAAGAGACATGGAAAATCATCTAGCATATCCAAGTACTGGAGCTTCTCACTACTTGATAGAGAATCACCAAGAAGCTCTTCATTGCGTTGGCGTCGTTTAATGTGCTCCACATCCTCCACATGAAGTGTCTCTATAGGATCTTCTTGCACCACCACCTTGTTCCTTCCTGACTCATCCCGATCAGCACCAAGACAAAGACCAAAGGCCACTCCTTCCACCTCACCCTCTGAGTTGGACTCCTCGGAGCTACACCCTGTCTCTTCTTCTTCATCGGTTAAGTCAGAGCTTGAACTCTCTGATGTTGAAGACTCCTCCTTGACAACTTCCTTTTTGCGGCTTCTGATGTTGTAGCGCACCTTCTTATCATTTCCCTGCAAAATCAATTCTCCAGTATCCCACTTTTGAACAGCCTTCACCTTGCGTAGCCAAGGCCTTCCCAAAATCAATGGATAGGCACGTGCATCTGGCTTGATAGGGATCACCTGAAAAGTAGTCGGCACAGAAATTCCACATACATCCACTTCTAGATTCTTCACAACTCCCAAGGTCTTAACCCTAGTGTTGTCAGCCAATTTGATGCGATAAGGAGAGGTAGTACTAGAGTATTTTAAATCAGCATCAATCATGGTCTTCTCACTCATGACATTAATCGATGCACCTCCATCAATGTACACATTAGAAATCACTTGACCATCAATGATCACATCAACCACAGGTACATCATCACCAACATCTATATCTACCTTTTGAACAACAGGATTGGCACTTTTCTTCTTTTTCTTCTTTGACACCCTTGTGCTTGCTAGTTTTCCCCATTCCTTCCGTAGTTTTGGAGACAAAGCAAGTAATTGACCAAAGGTGATATGAGCTTCCTTTTCTTTAAGGTCGGACAACAAGTCATAGCTTCCAATTCCTTGTCCTAAAGGAAAGTCTGACTGGCTAATTCTCCTTCTAGATGCCTTCTTTTTCTTACTACGGTGTTCCTCTTCCTGATGTTCCTCATCTACTTCTTCCTTGCTTTCTTCTTCTTCTTTTGGTTTACCACGCCCCCGTTTAGCCATCATTACCTCTCTTTCCTCATCCCCTGAAGAAGCTTCTAACAAGGATACTTGTTTTCCTTCTTTTTTTCTCAATCTAGGACACTCGGGGCGATAGTGACCTTTTTCATTACATTCATAGCAAGTGACCCCACTCCTATCTCGAGGCCTATCTTCACTCTTTGGTGCTCTAGGTTGTCATGCATTAACCAAATGCAATTTCAAATCAGCAAACTCTGCCATCAATTGGGAGATATTATGATCTAACTCAGAGGACTTTGGCACCTGAGGAGTGACCATTACCTCCACCTTAGAAGTTGAAGCTGTTGAAGATACAAAAGAGGATTCGATCTTTAGAGAAGCTTCTTTCTTGGTCGCAATGCGAAGCGCCTCCACGTATGTTGTTGGATCTTTACTCATTACCTTTGAACGAAGACGAGGCTCCAAAGCCATAACATATTTGCTCATCTTTAAGTGCTCCATCCCTGAGAGACTTTGAGGGGCCGATGATGCCGATGCCACAGCTCGCAAAGCTGCCCTTTCATACTTTGTCTATAAAGTTTCATATCGGATTGCCAATGCAGAGACCAACTCACCCTCTCCTTGACAGAACCGGTCCAACTGCAACATCAAAGCATTTGGCGACTCCACTGCCCCAAATCTCTGCTTCATTGCTGCCACCACTTGGTCCCAGTCCTCCTTGGTAGAGTCCGGCAAGGTCTCATGCCAACTCAAGGCTACACCTTCAAGAAAATCAGGCAAAATCTCCGCCCGATCCTTCATGGACCATCCAGAAAGCCGGCATCCTCGAACAAAATCCCGAAGATAAGACTCCGGGTCTTCCCCTTGGGTCCCTCGAAACACTGGAATCTTCACCATGATGAAACACAAAAAGGAAACACCAAGATCCAAATAATATCCCAAACAAGATTCGAACAAGATCCCACAGAGCCTTAGTATACCAAGACCAACTTATTATGCATAACCACTTGTTAAAAACCTTCCACAATGTGATCCTCAACAAAATCTTCAAAAATAAGTGACCAACCAGCACCATGAAAACATTGTGTATACATGCATTCTAGGATCACCCTTCTCACAATAGGAAGTCCACATAAAAGCTTCAAGATATTGTAATATTCATCATTTGCATAGCAAAAGAAGTTGAAAGCATTAAGAATCACCACTCCACTGTTATAGTCGAAAACTACCCAAAGACTCAACTCTTCTTCACACCAAGCTGCCAGTGCATGGAACAATCCCCAATCTATCATTGTGCCTGCTGTCGGCATTGTTGATTTACCAACATATTCAACAATGCAAACATAAAGGATATGATCATGGTGACTATGTGAATAGCTTGAGCATCACCTTCACAATCTTCAAGTTCTCTTAAACGGGCTGCAATCTCTTCTAACGGAGTTCTTCCAGGCATCTTCTTTATCACATCATAAAACACATGCCTATACTAGGCATAACATGCAATCAAGTACACCCGAGACCGTTTAGTAAGGTGGGATGAATCCAATACCAAACGTACCCGGCATCTCCACCAAAAGATGTGACATGAAGTTGGGGGTAATAAACTTCACGCACCTCTTCACTTCCTACAGCATTCAAATTGACTGCCAAAGATACTTATCATTGAGAATGAGACATTAGAAAGAAGCTTTTATGCTAAGATACCACACCATACTTTCCTCCCTTAGATGAGAATGAAGATAGTAACATCCCAAGTGATGTTGTAGTCAAGCATAGGGAGAAGGAAAGGATCAGCAGAGGCCATAATCTCAGCGAGCCGGTCTGCACCAAAGAGAAGAGCGATACGTTGTTGAAAGAAGATCTTGCGACTCAACATGACATGAACTGATATATATCAAGGAGTTTGAAGGGGCTGATTAGGTCGGATGGGTAGATTCCGAGGAAACATTGCACCTCCTTCATAGACACCTTTATACTTAGCTCAAAACACTCTACAAACTATCATTAGACACAGAGGCCTATAACTTTTAGAAAAGACATGATATCAAAGATTCAAGTACACAAAGAGATGCGCCTTGAGATGGGCTTCGCGCTGATATAAGTTTCATTGAAAATAGACAGACGGTTGAAGAGATATGGACAGTTTACTGGAAGGGGGTAAAAATTGTCATGAAAACAGACTGTCAAACACAGAGACTCATAACTTTTTGCAGCCGTATTTGATTCAAGATCTGATTATATAGAAATATGCGCCTTAAAGAGAGCTTCGTGCTGATATAAATTTTATTACAATCGGACTATTGAGCAGAAAGTTATGAGGAAAATACTAACAGGGGGTCAAACTGTCATGAAAACTACCCTCCACCCAGGCTAATTTCGCCTGAGCAGGATGCTCCCTCAAGACTCCACCTTCATCAACGATCCACCCCTCATAGATTTTGCCTAGAAGAGGAGAATAAGTTTGCATAGTGGCTTGGGAAACAAATGGACCATGTGTGCACAGTGAGCAACCGAATAGAAAGAACTTTTAAGGCTTTGAAAGAAAGAAAAGGGAAGAGACACTCAAGAGAGAGAGAACCTGAAGTGACCTTCATTACAAATAGAGTGAGAATCCACCTCAACACTACAAACACAAGGGAGAAGAAGAGGTTTCATACATACAAGAGGGAGCGAAAGCTCCAAGACTACTCATAGAGAGAGAATAAACTAGAGAGAGAAGGACTCGAGAGTCTACATAAGAGAATATCTACAAGAGGAAGAGAAGGCTTGGGGAGACTAGAACTACAGCAACATAAGGCCTAATGGTAGAAGAGATTCTGATGAACAAGGGAGAGGAGGGCTCCTTTTATAGAGATTTTGTTACCCTCCTTCACCCATTTACAATTGCTGCCTGTAGATTCCTTTCCCCATCAATCACATAAGCACGTATGTCACCATCCATGTCCTTTTTGGCTACTCTTGCCATGTGTCCCATCAAAAGATGCTCAAGACTCTTAAAATATTGAGAAAGTCAAGAGTCTCCTCACATGGAGCCCATAGGGACCCTCTCTTTTCCACATGTCCACATCCTCCTTATTTCACATAGGAATTCTAGAAGGATTCCTCTTGACTTCACACTCCTCCACATGCCTTCCACACGCTTGGCATGTGGCCTCTCTTATATTATTGGAACACATGGACATGAGCCCACCTCCTTATATGACTCACTCTTCCTATTTTCTAAAAAACTCATAATATCCCATACACAAATAACTCTCACCCCATACCAAGGTATTTATAATTCATACCTATGGTATTTACAATGAGCAATTCCACTCATCCTCTCAATCCCATACAATATCATAGAAAATAGAAATACGTGAGAGCCGCTAGGCTATCACTTGATACTCAAACTCTTATCAAACATAGAGAAAAACAATATCAATGCCAAGTTAAAAATATCAATTTTTGGCGTCACAATGCCTCAAAGTTTGCAATTGGATGTGTGTTGGCGTAGCCAAGAGAACATAACTTAGATTATCCAATCCCTTATGCAAGCCGCCAATTGAACAAAACCAAGGTCAATTACACAACCATGGAGAGGGAATGACTTGCCATGATATATATATCATACTCAAAGTTTGCCATTATCTTTTGGCGAATGAATTTATTTTTAATATCAATCAGCAGGCTCTCCTTTACCTTGTAAATGAACATTGCACAACAAGATGCATCACACAATGCATGTTGCTACTCCTAGAGTTTATTCATAGTCATCATCTACAAGGGATCCTCACACATGTTGGCTAACCATCTATCCCGAGTACCAAATGGTAAGCCACCCACAAGAGTGGAAGATGATCTTCCAAATGCCCCTTTATTTCAATTAGGCCTAGTTCCAGAATGGGTGGAAGAGATTATCCATTTCTTGCCTAGCAGATTTCCACAAGATAGGCCTTTAAACAAGGACAGGCATCTCCATATCAGCTTATAGTAGGCCAACTTTACAAATTAGGCAAAGATGGTATTCTATGCATGTGTGTATGAGAAAACAAATTCGTGCATGTGCTTGAACAAGCCCATTCATAGGAATAACATGATGCTACTTCACAGCAAAAACCACATCACAAAAGGTGCTCCAAGGCTAGCACTTTTCATGGATGCCATCGAGCTCACCAAAGGTTGTGATGAGTGCCATGTGGCCTTAGTCCCAAGGTGACAAGATCACATGCCTCTCACTGGCATAATCTCCAATCAGCCCTTTGAAAAATGGGGCATTGATTTTATAGGACCCATAAGTTCGGCTCCAAGCAAGCCCGATATATCATTGCAGATATGGACTATTACACTAAGTGGAGGCTAGAGCCACATGTAGGGCTGACGCTCCTTCCATCGCCAAATTCCTATATGAGCAAGCCATTACCAGATTTGGGTGTCCCTTGGAAATCATTAGTGACAGTGGGACCCACTTCATTAAAGAAGTTATTACCATGTTGCTAGCGGAATTACTTGTCATTCACCACAAATCATCACCTTACTACCCCTGAGCCAATGGACATGCCGAGAGCACTTACAAAACCCTGATCTAAGTGATGACACAAATAGTAGAAGGCACCAAGAACGACTGGGAACATAAACTTACAGCTGCACTTTGGGCATATAGAACTGCCTACAAAGTTGCTAACAATAGCACTCCTTCATCTGACCTACGGTCTAGAGGCAGCCATGCCTCTAGAATTTCTAGTGCTAAGTCTCTGCATAGCTATTCAGGAGAGACTACCAAGAAATGCTCTCTCAGAATGCATGGTTGTGCTTGAGACATAGATGAAGCCAGTTTGAGGCCTAGAGGTAGTCACGTCTATGGAATCTCTAGAACTACCTACAAAGTTGCTAACAATAGCACTCCTTTTAGTCTGCCATATGGTCTAGAGGCAATCATGCTTATGGAATTTCTAGTGCCAAGTCACTACATCGTTGTTCAAGAGAGACTACTAGGAAATGATCTATAAGAATGCCTGCTTGCACTTGAGACATTAGACGAAGCCCGTTTGAGGTCTTTACATGGAATGATGGTTGAGAAGCTACAACGTAAGGAAGAGGACACACTAGTCCCACCAGCAACAATTACAGTGGGCTTACATATACAAGGCTTAGAGGCAGAAGCGGATGCTAAGGAATTAGGGTTGCTGTAGCCAATGATAAAATGGGCTTCATGAGCTTGCTCTTATATAGCCACCAGTCGTAGTCAGTTAGGCTCAATTGGGTGACCAACCTAGTCCACCCAAAACGATCGACTAGGGGTTAGTAGGCCACCGATCATACGATAGAACTGGTGCGCAAAATAGAGCAACTGACCTAGAGTCACCGTTCGGCCCAGAGCAATCCACGATCATCTGAGGCTCCAAACGGGCCCCGCAACCCGAGTGGGCTACCCCAAGAAATGCTCCGTCTACCCTCAGTGCAGTCAATCATGGGATGCCTTCCCGAACTTGCATGTAGCCTAGTTGGTAGTGTGCCAACTCTATCTGAAGCCGTCCAGCCATCAGGCCACACATGGCCCCCATCTGATGTCCAAACCAGGACCTACCGGATAATCAAGCTACTCAAATGCCTTCTCCTCATATGGGGGGCTTACAAGTAGAGTTAGCTGGAGTTACACGAGAGTGGAGCATTGACATCTAACACCCCCCCTCAATGTCCACCCGTAAGTGAACTTACTTTTTTGGCCCAATGCCAAGTCGATGAAGATGCCTCTCCAGCAAGTCTCTTCCAAGAGCCTTCATGAAGATGTCTGCAGCATTCTCTGTAGTTGAACAATATACCAAGTCAATCTCTCCATCCATGATGAGCTCGCATACAAAGTGATATTGAATCTCAATGTGTTTTGTGCGAGCGTGGAACACCGGGTTCTTTGCAATCTCCATGCGACTTTGATTGTCACATGATAATTGCGTAGGCTTGTTTTGCACTGCACCCATGTCCCCCAAAGTCCTCCTCAACCACACTGCCTCACAAGAAGCAAAGCATGTAGATTTGTACTTGGCCTTGGTAGAAGAAAGAGCAACTGTGGGTTGCTTCTTGCTGACCCATGACACAACTTCAAATTCAAGTGAGAAACAGTACCGTGTCACTGATCTCCTGCTGTCCATGTCTCCTACCCAATCCGAGTCACAGATCCGGTCAAGATGTTGCCCTTGGTATAGTTGATGCCATAATCAAGTGTGCCTTTGATGTATTTCAGCACCCGCATCCCTGCCCTCCAATGGTTCTATTGGGGCTTACTGGAAAACCTGCTTAGTACACCAGTCACAAAACTGATGTTCGGTCGTGTGTTGCACAGGTAAATCAAGCTACCCACAAGCCTTCTATACTTTGCTTCGTCCACCAATGGTGATGAATCCTCGTTTGAGAGCTTCGCATCAACCTCCATAGGGGTACCAATTGTCTTGCACTCAGCCATGGCAAATGCCTTCAGTATCTCTCCAGCATACTTCAGCTGTGAAATGAAGATCTCTTTCAGCTTTTGCCAAACTTCAATCCCCAAACAGAAATGCATCAGTCCGAGGTCTGTCATTTCAAACTCTCTACCTAGCAAATGCTTCGTTTGTGAGATCCTCTCTTCATGGTTCCCTGTTATGACAAGGTCATCTACATAAAGGACCACAATCATACACCTGCCTCCTTCTCAGAAGATATACAAATTTGCATCAGATGGGCTCCTCCTGAACCCGTTTTGTAGAAAGTAGGGATCAATTCACTGGTACCACGCTTGTGGGGCCTGTTTCAGCCTGTAAAGTGCCTTCTTCATTTTGTAGACTTTATCTTCTGAACTAGGGATCTCAAAACCTGGTGGTTGTTCCATGTATACCTCCTCCTTGAGATCTCCATTCAGAAATGTGGATTTCAAATCCATCTGAAACACTGGCCAACTTCCCTGGGCAGCTAAAGCCAAAACACTACGAATTGTGGTTAGTCGAGCTATGGGAGCAAAAGTATCTTGATAATCAAAACCATGTACTTGTGCAAATCCTTTTGTCATGAGCCGAGCCTTGTACTTATCCAATGTGCCGTCGGACTTGTACTTGGTCTTATACACCCACTTGGTTACGATTACCTTGCATTTTGGTGGTCGATCCACAAGGTCCCAAGTGTTGTTCTTCATTATGGAGCCATACTCTGATTGCATAGCCTCCATCCACCTATCCTCACCCTGTGTCTCTTAAAGACACTTGGGTTCATCAGCATGGATCACTTCTATCATCAAAGCATAATTGACCAAGTGTTCTTGTGCCCTTCTTTGCTCTTCTAATCTCTTGGACCGGCGGTGTTTGGATGGTTCCTCCTCAATGGCTAGAGGCTCTTTGCCATCCAAAATCTGCTTTACCCACTTCGGGAAAGGCCATTGCCATTGTGGTTCTGCAGGCTCTTCTTTATCTTCTTTGTCTTGAATCCTCCCAAGCACCATTGGGGGAGTTCGGTCTACTGCTGGTGGTGGTACTGGATGGATATCTTGGTCTTGGTTGTCTGGGAAGGAAGCATCCTCCTCCAATTGGTGCGACTGTTCTGAGAAGACCACATCGTGACTTACAATTACCTTCATGGTAGCAAGGTTATAGAGACGGTAACCCTTTGCCTCTTCACTGTAGCCCAAGAAAATTCACTTCTAGCTCTTCGGTTCCCATTTGGTCCTAGTAGCATCAGGGACATGCACAAAACAGTCACATCCAAAAACTCTTAAATGTGCAGCTGAAGGTTTCTTACCAAAAAAGGCTTACAGTGGAGTCATCCCGTTCACAGCCTTCGTGTAGCTACGATTTAGGATGTAAACCGCAGTGTTACATGCTTCAGCCCAGAAAGTCTTTGGCAAATCTTTTCCTTTCATCATACTCCAGCCCATTTCGCAGATGACATGCATCTTGCATTCTGCTACTCCATTTTGCTATGATGTATGTGGTGGGGGTTTTTGCCTCTTGATTCCGTGACTTTTGCAGTAACTTTCGAATTCAGTTGATGTGAACTCTCCACCTCTATCTGATCTCAACTTCTTCACCTTTCTCCTCGATTCTTTCTCGACCATTACATGCCATTCCTTGAACCTACTAAAAGCCTCGTCTTTAGTCTTCAGGAAGTATATCCATATCCTTCTATAGTAGTCATCGATCAGCATCATGAAGTAGTAGGAACCACCCAAAGCTTCCATCTCCATCTTTCTGTAGAGGTCCGTGTGAACGAGCTCTAGAGGAGGCTTTGCCTTGCTAGCCTCTTTAGGAAAGGGCTACCGATGTTGCTTGCCCATCATGCAAGCTTCACATACATCGGGCAGATCTAAATTTTCTTGTAGGTCTGCAATCATTCCACTTTTATGCATCTCCTTCAAAGAACTAAGGTTTAGATGACCAAACCTCTCATGCCATAGCTTAGTGATATTCACATCCGCTCGAGCACTGAAAGCTAAGAGTTCATAAATGTGTTGCACCATGTACCTTTACCAATGACCTTTCCTTGAAGATCCAGAATCTGTGCACCATTCTTATCGAATTGAACTTTGAGGTCCCGATCCGTGATCGTAGAAACGGACAACAAGTTTCACTTGATATCTGGCACATAAAGAACATCGAACAATTGTTTTACAACTCCATCTGACTTGAGAGCAATCGTACCTTTTCCTTTTGCTGGACATTTTGCATCATTACCAACTGCTACCAGGATGTCATTCCCTACCGGTTGTAGAGAGGTATACCAATCCTTCCGACTGGTCATGTGGCATGATGCACCACTGTCAATGATCCATGGTTCATCAGTAGGTACATGAACTGCCTCCATGAAAATCTCCTCAATTGTGATGAACAGCTCTAGTGGTACTGCCTGCGTGCTATTGCTGGACTCTGTCTTTACTCCGTTCTTCTCATCTGCAATCTTCTTTCGGCATTCATTCTGCTTTTGCCCTGCCTAGGTAGGTAGAGGTAGTCGATGGAGAGGAGGATCATTTGTTAGTCGGTGGTGGACACTTGGCACTATTTGGTGGTGGGAAGCTATTCATGAAGGGAGTGAGGTGAGTAGCCATAGTAAGAGGTGAAGAGTGAGGGCATGAGCATGAGTAGAGGGAGTGGTAAAGGTGAGTGAGTGGGAGGTGAGTGGACACATGGCAAAGGGGTAGGGTAGGTGGCCACATGGAGAGAGGATGGAGAGTGGAGAGAATGGAGTGAGTGGACACATGGCAAAATGGAAAGAGGGTAGAGTGAGTGGACACATGGCGAAGAGGGGAGAGGGTGGAGTGAGTGGACACATGGCGGAGAGGGGAGAGGGTCGAGTGAGTGGAGTGAGTAAACACATGGCAAAGTGGGAAGAGGGTGGAATGAGTGGACACATGGCGAAGAGGGGAGAGGGTGGAGTGAGTGGACACATGGCAATGAGGGGAGGAAGAGGAGAATAGCTTCATTGTACCACCACCAAAACTTTGTTACCACCGGAGGCATCTACAACGAGTCACATACATGGGTCGGAAGGAAACAGAGACCAAAAAACTTGAGATGAAGAAGAAGGTTATCAAGAGTTAATAACCCTACACCCGATTGTAATACTGGATAAACAAGTAGGTTATTTGTTTGATAGACAAACGAAAGCAAAAGTTGCCCACAGAGCAATGGGATAGGGCCACCTGGCACAGAGTGTGCTCCTCACTTCATGGGCCGACTCAGCCAATGAAGCGAGGAGCACACTCTGGGCCAGGCAGCCTTGCTCCATCGCTCCGTGGTCAACTAGCCCAACAGCAAGGATGCTACTACTTGGTCAGCCACGGTGCAAGGAGAGAGGTCCATTAGTGGCAAACAAACCTCCCTCACTTCGTGTGGATGACATCCTTGCTTAAAACCTCACCTGGATTCACTCAAAGGCCCCCTAATCAGTAAAAGCTTGAGAGTCGATGCAGGAATCATCAAGGGTAGCCTAGAAAAATTGAGGAATCATGAGGGTTTGAATGGCCATGTGAAGTCCATATATAGAGTCCGCCCGCACGTGCAAAAAAAGGTATTTGCCATGGGTCACCATCCAATTCGTCCATGTGTCACTAGTAGTTGCCATGTGTCATTCAATGGTTGGTCCACATGTCAGTAGCCATTGTGGATGATGTCACTAATTGTTGGCCACGTGGCACTAACCGTTGGAGGACTCGACCTATATATACTCATTTCAAACGGGGTCAATTTCGCTTTGGAAATTTCTCCCTCCAAACTTTTTTTTTTCCTATGCTCCTAATGGCCTTCCTCCATTGCTGCTTCTGCCCCTTCTTCCCGCTTCTCGCAAAAGCTGGTAAAGACAAGTGTCCAAAAGGTCGCCCATGGAGCGAGTCTAACCATCTGTTGAGATATCAAGCTCTACCCCCGATATATCTCCTGGATGACTATCATTTATGTCACCGCCTATGTTAGTTGTACTCGTGGTGTAGTTAGACTACCACGTATGTTTTTGGTTTGGGTTCACATATGAACCACGTATTCTAGGGTTTGACATATAGGGTATTTCCCTCTTCTATTGTATTATTGTTGTTGTGTGCAAAAGTGAAGAAAGGCTTCACCCTCCAACCTTGTGTCCTCTCTCTTTTGTGTGTTGTGAAGAAAGCTGAACTTGAGTCTCCTATCTCTCTCCCTTATTCTTTACATGGTATCAGAGCCCTGTTCGTGGTAAGGAGCTCAAGAAAGCAAGCCAAGTTTGTGGTGTCCTGGTAAGAGGACCAGTGTTGCTTTCCTATTTCGAGTTTGGGAGCAAATCTCTGCAGGTAGCACAGCCAGAAGTGCAGGAGTGCACTGTTTCAGATTGAGAGGCCCTTCGCGGTGTGGCGAGAGCACAGTATATGCTACGGGAGTGGACGAAGCCCTTGGTGACTTTATTTTTTTGATTTGAGGCCGTTTCGGGGCCCGTTTTGAAGGCGCAAGTTCTTCGCAGGCACTCAGAAAAAGGCCCTGTTTTTCGCTGTGCGACCACTGCGTGGCTAGTCGGTGGAAAAGTGCCACAGAAATTGCATCGTATGCCTGTGTGTAGAGATATTGGGAGTTGCAGATTCATGCCTGTTGCCTGTTGATGCAAAATCGTCACTAGGAAGTGACTGTGTGGTGAAATACCACTTTCGTCAGTGTTGCAGATCTGCCCCTATGAGGCTTTTTGCAGAAGTTTTGCCATTTGCCCTTGTGGGGCATTTGCTGTGTTTACAGGTTGCTGTTGCAATTCGTGATTTGTAAAATGTCTGAGAATCTGTCTACCATTGTCAGTGAGAAGCTTGACAAGAACAACTTCCAAGCATGGAAGTTCAGGATGACAAACTTCCTTATGGGAAAGGGAGTTTGGGATTACATCAGTGGTGAAACTGCAGAACCAGCTTTGGGTGCTGCTCCCACTCCTGCTGAATTGAAGGCCTTTAAAGAATGGCATGAAAAAGCCAGAAAATGCCTGTATTGGCTGTCTGTTAGCATTTCAGATTCTATGATTGTGCATATACAGGATGTAGAGACGCCTAAGGAGGCATGGGATACATTGGTGAAGCTGTATAGCACAAATACCAAAGCACGAAAGATGCAGCTAAAGCAGGAGTTGCACAATGTGCAAAGGAAAAATCTGAATATAAATGAGTATTCCTTGAAGGTGAAAGGCCTTGCAGATTCTCTTGCCTCCATTGGAGCACCTGTTGATGATGAGGACTTAGTGTCCGTGACCTTGAATGGTCTTGGGAAAGATTATGCACAGTTTCGGACATCCATTGGAGTCCGTGAAACATTTCCTGATTTTCAGGAACTTATTGCTCTCTTGCTGAGTGAAGAGCAAAGGAATGGTGGTTCAGACACCTCAACTTCTCAAGAGACTGCTTTCTACTCGAATACAGGTAGAGGCAGGGGTAGAGGAAGAGGCCGTTTTGGTGGCCATGCAGGAAATCAGAATCAACAGCAACAACAGGAAAACCAGTCCTATGGAGGAGGACGTGGTAGTTCTAGAGGCAGGGGGAGCCAAAGAGGCCGTGGTTCATGGCAAAGGAATCAGCAAAGTAAATAGCAGCACAGAATGCTATTATTGTGGAAAGCCTGGACACAAGGAGAATACATGCTATAAAAAGCAGAATGACATCAAAAGTGGGAAGTTGCAGCAAAGCAACTATGCATCATCAAGTGGGCATGGTGATGACAGAAATGAGCACCTTTTTGTGATGCAGCATATGGTTAACTCCATGTCAGGAGATGCTGCAGCTTGCAATGATGTTTGGTATGTTGATTCAGGTGCCTCTAATCACATGACCAGTCATGGTGAGTGGTTTCATGATGTTAGAAATTTGGATAAGCCAGGTTATGTTGAAACAGGTGATGATACTGCGCACCCAATTACGCAGGTTGGTAAAGTGCCATTGGCTATGCAGGATGGCAAAACGAAGTACTTGGCAGATGTACTTCATGTTCCAAAAATTCACTAAGAACCTGGTTTCAGTTGGCCAGATGGTTGAGCAAGGTCTGCAGGTTAGATTTAATCCTGATGGATGCTTTGTTGAGGACTTGAAAAATAAGTGCCGCTTGGTTGCAAAAGGCAACAAAAATGGCAGAATGTTCACCTTGGATGTTGATATGCCTGAGGTGAAAGCCGCTATGTTTGCGCATGGGAGAGGTGTCATTGCAGATATTGAGATATGGCACAAGCGCATTGGGCACGTGAATATACAAAGGCTGAAATCTATGCAAACAAAAAACATTGTTGCAGGTTTGCCTAAATTCAGAGTTGAGGGAATGCAAAAGGTATGTGAAGCATGCCAAATGGGTAAGCAGGCCAGACATGCATTTCCCAAAAATGCTAAGGTAAGCAGAAGACCTTTGGAAGTGATCCATTCAGATGTTTGGACAACCAAAACTGCTTCTATTGGTGGATGCCATTATTATGTGACGTTTATTGATGACTACACTAGGAAGGTGTGGATTTATTTTATGAAGCACAAAAGTGAAGTGTTCAGCCATTTCAAGGCTTTTAAGGCCATGGTTGAAAAAGAGAAAGGTGTGCATATTAAAGTGCTAAGATCTGATGGAGGGGGAGAGTACTTTTCAGAAGAATTTTGTGAATATCTGAAAGAACAGGGAATTCAAAGGAAGTACTCATGCAGGTCTACCCCTCAGCAGAATGGGGTTGCAGAAAGGAAGAACAGGCATATTGCAGAAGTAGGACGGGCGATCCTAAATGAGAAAAACATGCCTGATTATTTTTGGGCTGAAGCAGTAGCAACTGCTGTTTATATTATGAACAGAACCCCCACTGCAGCTGTCCATGGCATGACGCCTGAAGAAATGTATACCGGCCAAAAACCAGATATTTCTCACTTGAAGGTATTTGGTTGCATAGCTTATGTTCATGTTCCTGATGAGAAGAGAACAAAGCTGGATCCAAAGGCAGAAAAATGCATCTTTATTGGATATGCTCAGCACCAGAAAGGGTATCGCTGTTATAACCCTTCCACCCGCAAAATGCAAGTGAGCAGAGATGTTGTTTTTGATGAAATGAGCAGCTGGTATGCACCAACTGTTATGGTAGGAGATGCAGATGCAGGAAATGGGAATGCTGCAATAAATGCAGAGCAGCAATCTCAAGCCTTGAGTGGACCCAGAGAGTCCTCTACTAGTGGATCTAATGCATGGACAGGGAGATTGAGATCTAGTGAATCGTCACATGGCAGCCGTGATAGTGTTGTGCAGGTATCACATAAGGGAAAAGAAAAAGTAGACCATGCTCCAGTGTTTGATGTGTCTGCTGGTAGCTCTCATGTTGATGGAGAGTCAAGCGGCTCTGAAATGAGCCTTGATGAGGAACTTGGGATTCCTTCTGTTGTTACACCTGGTGCAAGGAAAAGCAGGCATGATTTAAAGACTCCTGCAACTGATCCAGTTGTACAGAGGTCCACTCGTATTACGTATCCAGTTCACAGGCTGAGATATGATGGGTATACAGCACATCACTATGCTTATATGGTCAAGGTTCTAGAGGAGCCAGAGCCCACATGTTTTGAGGATGCAGCAGGGAATAAAAATTGGGAAGCAGCTATGGATGAAGAGATGGCTGCCTTGGATGCAAACCACACTTGGGATTTGATGCCTTTGCCTCATGATAAGAAGGCTATTGGCTGCAAGTGGGTTTACAAAGTAAAGCACAATGCTGATGGGTCTGTTAGCAGGTACAAGGCAAGATTGGTTGCCAAAGGTTTTGTGCAGACATATGGAATTGACTATGAGGAAACTTTCAGCCCAGTTGCAAGGATGGCAACCGTGAGAGTAGTAATTGCTATGGCTGCTGCAAAGGGATGGTCTTTGCATCAGATGGATGTGAAAAATGCCTTCTTGCATGGTGATTTGCAGGAAGAGGTTTATATGATGCAGCCAGAAGGTTATGAGGATAATTCACACCCCGATTTTGTATGCAGGTTGCGCAAAGCCTTGTATGGCTTAAAACAGGCGCCGAGGGCATGGTCAGACAAGATAGGGCAATATCTTGTCACTATTGGATTTCAGATTTCCAATTCAGATTTTTCACTTTATGTGAAAAGGACAAACAGAGGGATTGTGCTTATAGTCATCTATGTTGATGACTTGATTATTACAGGTGATAGTGATGCAGACATTAATGAAGTGAAGCTGCTGTTGAAGCAGAAATTTGAGATGAAGGATTTGGGAGAGCTGCGTTACTTCTTGGGCATTGAGGTTATTAGATCCCCGAGTGGGATATGGCTGTTGCAAAGGCAATACGGTTTGGACATGCTGTCCAAATATGGGATGACAGGCTGTAAGCCTATTTCTGTTCCATTGGAGCAGAATGTGAAGCTCAATGCAGAGACAGGTGAGCTTCTTGAAGATATTACTATGTACAGGCGCATAGTAGGTAGCTTGATTTACATGACTATAACCAGACCAGATTTGAGCTATGCTATGGGGCTGGTGAGTCAGTTTATGCAGGCACCGAGGAAGCCACATTTGGATGCGACTAGGCGCATACTGCAGTATGTGAAGTCCACATTGCATTATGGACTGTTTTATGAAGCTGGGTGTGCATTACAGGTACATGGATACACAGACGCTGATTGGGCTGGTAGTGTCTCAGACAGGAGATCTACTAGTGGTTTTATGTTTTCCCTTGGGAGTGGTGCCATCAGTTGGAGCAGCAAGAAGCAGCCAACAGTTGCCTTGTCGAGCACAGAGGCTGAGTACAGGGGTGCAGCAATGGCTGCATGTGAGGTAGCTTGGTTGCGGAAGCTACTTGCAGATATGGGATAGTCAATTCATGCAGCAGTTGTCATTCATTGTGACAACATTAGCAGCATCATGCTTGCTAATAACCTAGTTTATCATGCTAGAACAAAGCACATTGAGGTGCATTATCACTTTGTGAGAGAGAAGGTTCTAGCTGGTGAGATTGATCTTGTCTATGTCAGCACTGAGGAGCAGGTGGCTGATATTTTTACGAAGGCATTGGGTACCGAGAAGCTTCGCAGATTTAGAAGCTTGCTTGGTGTACGTGAGATGGATTTGAGCTTGAGGGGGAGTGTTGAGATATCAAGCTCTACCCCCGATATATCTCCTGGATGACTATCATTTATGTCACCGCCTATGTTAGTTGTACTCGTGGTGTAGTTAGACTACCACGTATGTTTTTGGTTTGGGTTCACATATGAACCACGTATTCTAGGGTTTGACATATAGGGTATTTCCCTCTTCTATTGTATTATTGTTGTTGTGTGCAAAAGTGAAGAAAGGCTTCACCCTCCAACCTTGTGTCCTCTCTCTTTTGTGTGTTGTGAAGAAAGCTGTGAAGAAAGCTGAACTTGAGTCTCCTATGTCTCTCCCTTATTCTTTACACCATCCACTTTCACGTGCTTCTGCAGTACCATGAAATGATTCTTAAGTACTTTACGCACTATTAAGTGGCACCAAATCACTTATAATTTGACATTGAACTTTTAGTTGGTTTATAAGGATGTTTTAGGGATCTGTAAGTACTTATAAGTGATCTTTAAGTGATTTCTTAGCACTTTTCAGTGTCCTTTAATACGTATATAATTCTAAATCAATCTTAAGTACTTTTAAGTGGATGAAAGAACTTGTAATTTCTTTCAAAGTGCTATAAAGTGGTTGTTGATATAGTCATTGTTAATATGGCCCTTGAGGGGGCAAGGGCCATATTGACAATGATGTGGTTCATAAAGTTAATATAGTCATTGTCAATATAGACCTTGGCACCCCTCAAGGGGGCCCCTCAAGGGCAATATTGACAATAGCTATGACCTTAATGAATATAAGTGGTTCAAAACTATTGCTAGAAGCACTTCTAGGTGGTCAAGATGTTCTTTAAAGTGTATTCAAATCTCTTTTAGGGTTCAAAAGTACTTATGAAAGGTGGTGGAATGTTGTTAAGTGCTTTTTGGTGGTCTAATTTCCTCTGGAGTGCTTTCATAATCATAGAAAGTACTTCAAAGTGCTTTGTAAACATTGTTGGGTGATCAAGAGCTTTTCTTGAGTGGATTAAATGCACTTTTGCTAAAGTTACTTTTTGAAGATTCAAGTTCTTTTCGGTGGACCATTACCCTATTCAAAGCTAAACAAGCACTGAAAAAGACTTTATAGTAGTTTGTGAGCTAGGTAAAGAACTTGGTTGAGTGATTGAATCTCAGGGGGGTCACTATATATAAACCCTCTATATCACGTGCGTTCAAGGCCTATATTTAAAATCCCTTATCTGTAAATTTTTTCATTAATAAGATGTACCCCTTTTCTATACAAATCTGTAAATTTTTTCCAAAACTATTTTAAATAGTCCCTTATGTATATTTACTTCTGTAAATTTTAGAAATAAAAAATATCCTTCTGTTGAACTCACGTGATAGGGTTACATATGATGAGTGACCCCCCCGAGGATTGAATGCACTTTTAGGGGTCTAAAAGTACTTTTTTAAGGGACTAAAGTACTAAAAAGTATTTCTTGGTGGACCATGAAAAGATAGTGGGAGAGATGGAGGAGTCTTGCCTGCAGTTATCTTCACAACAACACAAGAGAGGACACAAGAGGTGGAGGTTAAAACTATCTTCTTCTTACTTGAAAAAAGCCATAGAACAACTATACATAAAAGAGGGGTATATCTGATATCTCTAGCCCTAGAGTACATGGTTCATAGTGTGAACCCAAACCATACATACGCGGTGATGTGATAGCCATAACTACCATACACATGAGTAGTTTTCATACATATGTTATTTGGTGGCGATGTGATAGCCACAACCAACCACATTAGTGACAAATGACAATCACCCAGGCATCACATGTGAGGTTGAGCTTGATATCTGAACACTCCCCCTCAAACTCAAATCCAATTCAAGCATACCAAGAAAGCCTCCAAACCTACAAAGCTTCTCTGTGCCCAATGCCTTTGTAAAGATATCAGCCACTTGCTATTCGGTGTTACATGGTCATCAAATATGTATGGCCAAATGTTATTGTAGTATATTTGATGATTTCTTGTTCAGCCTATGACGCGATGGTGGAAGACTTATGCTAACCTCTATTGAGAAGTGGGTGCATCTTGCAGACTTGCAAACTTGTAAGGACAAAGTCAAGAACTTGTTTTGTGTAGATGCACACATTAAACAATTGTGTTGTTGGGACAATTCCGAATTTCATGATGCTTAGAACAGAAGAAAATGAATGCATAACTCTATGCAAAGCATTGTGGCAACAAATCTCGAACCCGAACAAGAGTTAAGAGTGAGCACATGCTTGTCGATCGATCGGTTCTAGTGCTACACCTTCCTCAAGATTTGGATGCACTTCATTGCCCATCAGCCTAGTGGAAAGATTGTACAAAATGATCCTATCGTAGATAGCAAACCATCACTTCAAAAAGAAAAGGCTCCACAAACACTGTTCAACATCAATGTGTTAGTGCATACTATTAATCACAAAGTCTCTCTTTTGTATGTACAAGTAACATGACCCATCTACGACGAGTTAGAGCCCCACTTTGTCAGGTCTCAAGAAAGACTTTGATTTCCAAAGAGAAAAGTTCAAAGTTGTATGTCGTATGTATGTACATGTGTGTGTGTGTGCATGTACGAGTGTATGTGTGTTCATAGAAAAAAAGAGAGTGCATGTGTATGTCTGTATGTGTTGCCCTATGTACATGTGCATGAGTAGCATGAACCATCTACAAGAAGAAGAGAGCCACTCCACTAGGTCTCAAGAAATGTTTAATTTCAAGAAAAAGATTTCAAGTTGAATGTCATATGTACACGTTAGCTTTGTTAGATATCAATGCTCCACTCTCATGTAACTATGCGAGAACCAACTAACTCTACGTAGAAGCCCTCCATATGAGGAGAAGGCATTTGAGTAGCTCGGTTATTCGGTAGGTCTTGGTTTGGACACTAGATGGGGGCCATGTGTGGCCTGATGGCTGGACGGCTTCACATAGAGTTGGCACACTGCCAACTAGGCTACATGCAAGTGCGGGAAGGCATCCCTTGACTGATTGCACTGAGGGTAGATGGAGCATTTCTCGAGGCAGCCCACTCTCAAGTTACGAGGCCCATTTGGACCCTCAGATTATCCCGGATGGCTCTGCTGGGGGCCGAACAAGACCATAGGTGAGCTGCTCTGTTTTGCGCATCGGTTCTATCGTATGGTCGGTGGCCTATTTTGGGACCGACCCTCGGAAGACCATTTTGGGTGGACTGGGTCGGTCACCCATTGAGCCTAACCGACTATGACTGGTGGCTATATAAGAGCAAGCCCGTGAAGCCCATTTCATCACTGGCTATAGCAACCTTGATTCCTTAGCATCCAGCCTCCGTCTTCTACTATTTCCAGCATGCCATCGAAGCTTCTTTCACAGGAGCGCACGATTGGGAGGCAGTGCCATCTATTGTATCAGTTCTATAGTAATCAAATTTTTGATTCTCCATACTATCTTGTTTTCTTTCTTGCGTACGAGATCCTGTTATCTGTTGAGCACAGACGTATTATTTTCTTACATTGTATTAGAGCCTGGACTCTAGCAAGAAGATTTGGTAGTGTGTTTTCTGTTTGCAAGCAGATTGTGAGAGATGGACCAGCCCGCAAGACTGCGAATCCCACCGTTCGGTGAAAGCAAAAAGTTGGACGGCTCTAACTATCCAGTTTGAAAGTTCAAGATGAAGACCATCCTAAGCACATACGAGCTTTGGGACACTGCTATTGGGGTGGACATGAGGAGGACATGAGGCTGGTTGTGAGACTGGATCTAGCCAATGTAGGACAACAGATAGTACCAACTGCAGATGAGATTCTCGCATGGACAAGAAGAAATGCAGATGCGCTGTGTTCTATTATCTGCAGTGTTAGTGATTCTGTCATGGCGTTAATTCAACATGTCACCACAGCAGAGGAGGCATGGACGGTCTTGAAAAATTAGTACGAGACCACGAATCAGACACGAATTCAGAATCTGGAGACTCAACTCGCGAATGAGAAGTTGTCTCAGTCTGAAGCGGCAGATAAGTTCATCACCAGGGTGAAGAATCTGCGCGATCAGATGACTGCGATTAGCATCACCATCACCAGCGAGAATCTAGCGCGAAGGTGCATACGGATTCTCCCACCAAAGTACAATGGTCTTGTTACGGTGCTGAATACATAGAACAGAAATCCGCCCCTCAACTTTGAGGATTTCAGCGCAATGCTTTTGGAGGAGGAGATGCATCAAAAGACGAGGACTGGAGAAGATTCGGCTTTCTGAACCGGATCAAAGAAAGGTAAGGGTAAGGACTCTAGTAACCCATCTTCTTCTGATGAAATAAAGAGAAAGAACAAGATCAAGTGCTTCTATTGCAACAAGGCAGGGCACAAGCAGAATGAGTGTCGAAAGAAGATTGTAGATGAGAAGAACGGAGTAAATAAAGAGTCCAGCATTAGTGCGCAGGCAGTACTAGTAGAGCTGTTCGTTGCAATCGAGGAGATTTACATGGAGGCAGTTCATGTATCTGCGGATGAACCGTGGATATTGACAGTGGTGCATCGCGCCACATGACCAGTCGAAAGGATTGGTGAGCATGCTTTTGAATGATAAAAGCATGTTAATTAGCATTGCTTTTTTTTAAATTTTTAGCGTGCTTTTTAGGATGATTTTTAACATGATTTTGGGATATATTTGGGATTTTTTAAAGATTTGTTAGAGGAATTTTTTTAAGATTTAAAATTTATTTTTTAAATATTTTTAAACGGATTTTGATTGGATTTTTGGGTATTCATTCTTAGAACTTTTTGGGTTTTTTTTGAGTTTTTTTTGAAAATTTTGGATTTTCCTAAAATTTTAAAAAATAATTTCAAAAAATGTTTTAGGGTCTTAATTTGGTGACATAAGGGGGGGGGCAGCCTTATCGCTTCAAATTAAGGCCCCCAAACAATTTTCAGACAAATGTTTTTAAAAAAAAAATCCAAAAAATTGTTCCTGCGCCCTTCTTTGCTCCTCTAATCTCTTGGACTGGTGGTGTTCGGATGGTTCCTCCTCAATGGCTAGAGTTTCTTTGCCGTCCAAAAGCTCCTTTACCCACTTCGGGAATGGCTGTTCCCGTTGTGGTTCTACAGGCTCTTCTTCATCTTCTTTGTCTTGAATCCTCCCAAGCACCGTTGGGGGAGTTCGGTCTGCTATTGGTGGCGGTACTAGATGGATATCCTAGTCCTGGTTTTTCTGGGAAGGAAGCATCCTCCTCCAATCGATGCGACTATTCTCAGAAGACCACATCACGACTTACAATTACCTTCTTGATAATAGGGTTATAGAGATAGTAATTCTTCACCTCTTCACTATAGCCCAAGAAAATACACTTCGGCTCTTCGGTTCCCATTTGGTCCTAGTAGCATCAGGGACATGCACAAAATAGTCACATCCAAAAACTCTAAAATGTGCAGCTGAAGGTTTCTCACCAGAAAAGGCTTGCAATGGAGTCATCCCATTCACAGCCTTCGTGTAGCTATGATTCAGGATGTAAACTACAGTGTTACATGCTTCACAGCCCAGAAAGTCTTTGGCAAATCTTTCCCTTTCATCATACTCCGGCCCATTTTGCAGATGATGCACATCTTGCATTCTACTACTCCATTTTGCTGTGATGTATGTGGCGGGGGTTTTTGCCTCTTGATTCTGTGACTTTTGCAGTAACTTTCGAATTCAGTTGATGTGAACTCTCCACCTCTGTCTGATCTCAACTTCTTCACCTTCCTCCCTGTTTCTTTCTCGACCATTACATGCCATTCCTTGAACCTACTAAAAGCCTCGTCTTTAGTCTTCAGGAAGTATATCCATATCCTTCTACTGTAGTCATCGATCAGCATCATGAAGTAGTAGGAACCACCCAAATCTTTCGTCTCCATCTTTCTGTAGAGGTCTGTGTGAACGAGCTCTAGAGGAGCCTTTGCCCTGCTAGCCTCTTTAGGAAAGGGATGTCGATGCTGCTTGCCCATCATGCAAGCTTCACATACATCAGGCAGATCTGAAATTTCTGGTAGGTCTGCAATCCTTCCACTTCTATGCATCTCCTTCAAAGAACTAAGGTTTAGATGACCAAACCCTTGTGAAGATAGTGGGAGAGAAGAAAGGAGTCTCACTTGCAGCTTTCTCACATACACAATGGGGGAATACACACAAAGGTGGAGGCAGAAAACAGTTTTTCTCTTCTTTAGTTGTGAAAGCCAAAAGAACTCTAGTACAAAGAAATAGGAGAACCCTATATGTGGGTCTCAAACCAAACTCAGCTAACTAAGGTGGCATACTAACTGAGCCATGAACTAGAGTAGATAAGGATAGCTGTCATCCAGCTATTATTCATGGGCGGTGTACCAACCGCATCTGCAACTAACAAGTCGGTGACATCAATGCACAATGGTCACCCAGGCATATCACGAGTGGAGCTCGATATCTCAACACTCCCCCTCGAGCTCAATCCCAATTCCTGCACACCAAGTAGGTATTTGAACTTGCACAGCTTCTCTGCACCCAATGCCTTTGTGAATATGTCAGCTACCTGATCCTCTGTGCTGACGTAAACTAGATCAATAAGACCTAGTAAAACCTTCTCCCGCACATAGTGATAATGCACCTTTATGTGCTTTATTCTAGCATGATAGACTAGGTTATTTGCCAGGTGTATACTGCTCATGTTGTCACAATAAATGACAACTGGCCCATCTGTAGACTGATGCATATCATAAAGTAGCTTATGCAACCAAGCTACCTCACATGCAGCCATTGCTGCACCCCTGTACTCAGCCTTTGTGCTCGACAAGGCAACTGTAGGCTGTTTCTTGCCGCTCCAAGTGACTGTAGCACTCCCAAAAGAGAACACATATCCACTGGTAGATCGTCTATCAGAAATACTACCAGCCCAATCAGCATCAGTGTATCCATGCAACTGTATCTGAACCCCAGCCTCATAAAATAGTCCATACTGCAATGTGGACTTCACATACCTGAGTATGCATCTAGCCGCATCCAAATGTGGTTTCCTTGGAGCCTGCATAAACTGACTTACCAATCCAACAGCATAGCTCAAATCTGGCGTGGTAATAGTCATATAAATCAAACTTCCTACTATGCGTTTGTACATAGTAGGGTCTTCCAAAAGCTCACCTGCATCTGCGCTCAGCTTCACATTCTGCTCCAAAGGAACTGAAATAGGCTTAGAGCCTGTCATCCCATATTTGGATAGCATGTCCAATCCATATTGCCTTTGCAAGAGCCGTATCCCACTTGGTGATCTAATCACCTTAATGCCCAAGAAATAATGCAACTCTCCCAAATCCTTCATCTCAAACTTCTGCTTCAATAGCATTTTCACATGAAGGATATCTTCATCACTATCACCTGTGATGATCAAATCATCAACATAAATGACAAGCAGCATAATACCTTTCTCTGTTTTTCTCACATAAAGTGAGAAATCTGCCTTGGAAATCCGAAAGCCAATAGTGACAAGATACTGTCCTATCTTGTTAGACCATGCTCTAGGTGCTTGCTTCAAGCCATACAAGGCTTTCTTCAACCTGCAAACAAACTCAGGATGAATAGCATGAACATAACCTGGTGGCTGCTCCATAAAGACCTCTTCTTGCAAATCACCATGCAAGAAGGCATTCTTTACATCCATCTGATGTAAAGACCATCCCTTTGATGCAGCCATAGCAATGACTGCTCTTACGAGCAATGATTGCTCTTACAGTTGCCATCCTTGCAACCGGAATGAATGTTTCTTCATAATCAATGCCATATGTCTGTGCATACCCCTTGAGAACTAATCTTGCCTTGTATCTATTCATAGAGCCATCTACATTGTGCTTCACCCTGTAAACCCGCTTACAGCCAATTGCATCCTTGTCTTTAGGCAAAGGCACCAATTCCCATGTTGCATTTGCTTCCAAGGCATCCATTTCTTCATCCATGGCTTTCTCCCATTTTTCTTTTCCCATGGCTTGCTCAAAAGAACTGGGTTCTGGTTCCTGTATCACTTTGACCATATAGGCATAGTGAATGGCTATAAATCCATCCTATTTCAGCCTATCCATAGGATACTTGACTCTGGTAGACCTACACAAAATAGCTCACTACCAAGTGCTCTCAAAACATCCTTGGTCTTCCTTACTCTAGGTGTAACAATAGAAGGAATAACCAACTCATCATCAATGCTCTATTCTAAGCCACTGGATTCACCATCCACATAAGAGTGACCTGCATTCACATCAAACATGGGCTGATCTACCTTCTCTTTTCCTTTTCGTGATACCTGCATACCACTATCTGCATTGCTTTGAGGAGATTCTCCTGATCTCAATCTGCCTGTCCATGGAAAAGTATGTGAACCACTGCTAGAGGACACTGTAGGTCCACTAATATTTTGTGATTGTTGCTGTGAATTCTGTGTAGCATTACCATTTTGTGCATCTACATCATCAATCACATTTACTGGTTTATACCAGCTGCTCATCTCATAAAAAACAACATCTCTGCTCACTGTAAACTTACAAGTAGAAGGGTTATAGCATCTATACTCTTTCTGTTGCAGAGAATAACTAATAAAGATGCACTTCTCAACTTTTGGATCTAACTTGGACCTCAAATGAGAAATATCTGGTTTACTACCAGTATACATCTCCTCTGGCGTCATGCCATGTATTGCTGCAATGGGAGTCCTATTCATTATGTAAAGTGCTGTAGCAACTGCTTCAGCCCAATAATAATCTGGTAGGTCTTTTTTATTTAGCATGGCCCGAGATACCTCTCTAATATGCCTGTTTTTCCTTTCTGCAAGTCCATTTTGCTGTGGGGTATGACTGCATGAATATTGTTGCTTTATGCCATGCTCCTGCAAGAACCTTGCAAACTCATTTGAGAGGTACTCTCCCCCTCCATCTGACCCTAGGCATTTTATTTGCAGGCCTGTTTCTTTTTCAACCATAGCTTTAAAAGCTTTGAAATGCCCAAACACTTCACTTTTCTTTTTCATAAAATACACCCATACTTTTCTGCTATAGTCATCAATAAAAGTGACAAAGTAATGACAGCCTCCAATAGATGCAACTTTAGTAGTCCACACATTAGAGTGGATTAATTCCAATGGCTTCTTACTCTCTTGAACATGTCTAGAAAATGGCTTCCTTGCCTGTTTTCCAAATTGACAGGCTTCACATACCTTATGCATTTCTGCAACCTTGAATTTAGGCAATCTTGCAACAATATTTTGGGCCTGCATTGATTTAAGTCGTCGTACATTAACATGACCAATGCGTTTATGCCAGATATCAATATCTGCAACTACACCGGTCCCATGTGCAAACATTGTTGCACTCAATTCAGGGATGTCCACATCCAATGTAAACATCCTGCCCTTCTTCTTTCCTTTTGCTATCAAGTGACCGTTATTTTTCATATCCTCGACAAAGCATCCATGAGGATTAAATCTGACTTGCAAGCCCTGCTCAACCATTTGACCAACAGAAACTAGGTTCTTGGTGATATTTGGGATATGAAATACATCAGACAGGTATTTCTTTTTCCCATCTTGCATAAACAAAGAAATTTTACCAATCTGCAAAATAGGATGTGCAGTATCATCACCAGTCTCCACAAATCCTGGTCTATCCATTTTCCTTGCATCTTGCATCCATTCTGCATGACCTGTCATGTAGTTTGACGCACCTGAGTCAACATAC
Organism: Dipteris shenzhenensis; assembly: GCF_047967505.1. Lineage (NCBI taxonomy): Eukaryota > Viridiplantae > Streptophyta > Polypodiopsida > Gleicheniales > Dipteridaceae > Dipteris > Dipteris shenzhenensis. Next base: position 38,466,989 of record NC_141602.1, on the reverse strand, counting down.
CACACATCATTTCTTTCTTCTGCACTTGTCATAGAATTGTGGTCATGTGCTGCACCATAAATAGATGCTCATTTCTGTCATCACCCTGTCTGCTAGAAGATGCATAATTGCCTTGCTGCAATTTTCCATTCATAATGTCATTCTACTTTTTGTAGCAATCTTTAGCCATATGACCCATTTTACCACAATAGTAGCATTCAACATTGTTGTTTGCATTTTGGCCTCTCTGCCATCCACCACGACCTCTTTGGCTCCCACTACCTCTAGAGTTACCACGTCCTCCTCCAAAGGACTGGTTTTCTTGAGTTTGCTGCATATTTTGATTTCTACCACAGCCTCCAAATCAGCCTCCTCTACCTCTACCTCTACCTCTACCTCTTCTAGCATGAAGGAGGTGCAATGTTTCCTCGGAATCTACCCATCCGACCTAATCAGCCCCTTCAAACTCCTCGATATATATCAGTTCATGTCATGTTGAGTTGCAAGATCTTCTTTCAACAACGTATCGCTCTTCTCTTTGGTGCAGACCGGCTCGCTGAGATTATGGCCTCTACTGATCCTTTCCTTCTCCCTATGCTTGACTACAACATCACTTGGGATGTTACAATCTTCATTCTCATCTAAGGGAGGAAAGTATGGTGTGGTATCTTGGCATAAAAGCTTCTTTCTAATGTCTCATTCTCAATGATAAGTATCTTTGGCAGTCAATTCGAATGCTGCAGGAAGTGAAGAGGTGCGTGAAGTTTATTACCCCCAACTTCATGTCACAGCATCTATATGCACGTGGAATATAACATCCCAATTTGGTGATGAAAGGATCAGTGTGGTTACCACGGCCTTCTTAAGTCTTTGAAAAAAGCATTGGCGCTCTTCTGTCTCTAGACAAAAATGATGAGGAGGCGGCATAAGGGGCATGTGATTTTTGCATAATCAAGAATAAACCTCCTATAATATCTGACATGTCCCATGCCTTCATTCATAAAAGTAATCTTCTTATAGACCCCCACCCAACGTTTTTTTTAAACTATAAAGTGATTATGTTAAAGTATACTTAAAAAGACCTACTCTTGTTGTCTTTTATGGCATTGATTCAATGCTATTAGTGGATGCATGTAGTGTATTCTAACTTTTTAGTGTGTTGCTTTATTCTAAGCAAGTCATTGATGTACTTAATTTTGAAACTTTTACTGAATTTATGCAACTCACTGCTCCCTTAAATTGCATTCGAAGTATGGGTTCAGTACACTGTGATCTTGCTCTCAAAACTTCACAAAAGGTACTTCACAATATGCGCTTTATATACAAGGGTGTCATGACTCCTGCTTTTGGTATCATTGATTTCGATTATGTTGCTTCCGACTCAATAACAAATTGCTATTTCCTACTCATTCTTTTCTACCCATTTCTCAGTATTGGACTCGATACTCAATAGCGCTTTTGTAACCTACACACTCACAAAGGTGATGATAGTGTTATGTATGGTATTTGTTGTGTACTTCCTCCCTACTACACATAAGTAGTAGAAGGCTTCCACCAGCACCAAGCTCTTATACTTTCGGAGTACTTTCGTCGATTACTTTAGCAAGATACGAGTGTTGAGAGTTCACGCTCAACATCATGTGATCATGTGTGCATAGCACCATCACGTGATAATATGTGCATAGCACTAACCTTATAGAGTGCTATAAAGGAAAGGGTTAGATCCCCTAACCCTAACCCTAAAAGGGTTTGTATATATTCTATTTTTTCAACTAATTCTAGTGTACAGTTAGTCATTTGTGGTGTGCTCTCTAGCTGTGCCCTCTCTCCTCATCTCCACTCTTCTTCTCTCCCCTCTTCATATTTTGTCATGGTATCAGAGCTCCCTTGTCTTCCGTTGAGACATTTAGATTCTTGAGAGTGTGAGAGAGATTGTGAGATTGAGAGTTCTCTTGAGTGATTGTGAGATTCTTCCGTTCACTTCCGTTGAGAGAATTTCTGTCCATTGAAAGAAGATTTTCGTCATCTCCTTTGAGAGTTATTCATTCAGTTCATTCTTTGTGAGGACTTCCATTATGAGAGAGAGAGAGATTTTCCTCTTCTTCTTGCTTGAGAGAATTCCATCCTTGAGAGAGAGAGAGAGTTCTTCTTTCTGTAAGAGTAAGAGATTGAAATCCATTCATGCTGAGAGAAAGTGTGAGAATTTCTATGAGGAATAGAATCCCGAAGTGAGCTTCATACATGGCTGGAACATTGGGTGCAAGGACGGAGACCGTATCGCCGGTTGAGATCGAGTTCTGTTGAAGAGCCGAGGCGAGGAGTCTGCATCGTTGGAAAGTTTCTTTCCAAGTGAATGTTAAGGATCCGTAGATGATGGAGTTGCGGTCTGGGTAAACTTGTGCTGCGTGCTCGGCGAGGTGGATGGGAGTCAAAGGGGTGTAATTTGCTGAGCATTTGGGCAGCGAGCTAGAATCCGCAGCCATGCTCAGGACAGTGCGAGATCACCAACTACAAATAATCGTGTCCCTCGCCTTGGGTGTCCGATTTCCAGAAAGTGCCAAGGATGTCGTCCACAGAAAAGTTGCGCTCCATGTTTCCGTCTCTTTCCGTCTTTGCTGCAAAAGTTCGCACTGGTACGTGCTCTTCTGAGATTCCACCTCTCCTTTCAGGCCTCTTACTCTGCTTAGGGTGCGTCAAGCTATGAGAAACGATCCGAGCGCTCCTGCTTGTCCATGATACGAGCAGAAGAAGCTGCGCCAACAAGCGCTTGAGGAAGCTGCTCTTGCAACGCATTTCGCTCTGTCTCAACAGCTTGAAGCTGATATGCCATCTCCGATCTTAGATTGGAGTTCGTCGGTGCAGTAACACCGGCGGGATTAAAGCCCGCACAAGAGCAGCTCTGCCTCCAAACAGCTTATCGTCAGCTCTTGGCACCCGCGAGCATCCCCGCATCTGTGCCATCAACAACAAGCCCTACAACCGACCGAACGGCTTCAATCGACCTCAGCAGCTCTACGGCAAAGGCGACCTCCAACCTACGAACGTCTGTCCTCCTACGACCTTACAGCTAGCCTTACGCCTCGAACGGCGGCTCCTTCCCAGCTCCATTGACGGCTCCATCGAAGAAGAAGACGAAATCTTTGAGATTCCGTCAGAATCTCAAAGATTTCGATCGTCGTCCTTACGACACGTGGCACTTATCCTATCACAAGGGTCACCACACAGAGGTGTGGTCAATCAAATGACACGTGGCACTTATCCATTTGCCACATCATCTTATCTGACACGTCAGCAGTACCGTAAGACTGCCACGTCACCCTGCCAGCTCATTCTGCCACGTCAGCTACCACATCATCACTGCCACGTCAGCTACCACATCATCACTACCACATCAGCACTGCCACATCATCTGCCACGTCAGCACTGCCACGTCACCTATGCCACGTCATCAGTGCCACGTCAGCATTGCCACGTCACCTTGCTGACATCATCAGTGCCACCTCAGCACTGCCACCTCAGCAGTCCAGTCAGCACTGACCCTCTGCAGGCACAGTCCCTTGCCAGGCACACTGTGCACACACTGCATGTGCACACTCCTGCCACCTCAGCACAGAGCTTCACTGGCACACCTCTTGCTAAGCACAGTGCCACATCATCACTGCATGTGACTCACAGTGACACATCATCATTGAGCACCATTTGCACTCCTTTTGCCCCTCCACCTAGATCAAGTCATATCTCTTGATCCAGGAAGAATTTGAGGGTGCTCCAAAAAGGAAAGTCGCTCGATTTTTTGTGCTCTACGCGCTCGTTACATCACGCGCACATTTCGGCACAAGTTACACTCACATTTGAGCGTCGCCGACAAAACCACTTCCTTCACGCACATTTTCCTCTACATCGACGCATCTGACCCAGCACTTAAAAAGAACAAAGGAAAAGGAATTATTTGCTGCTCTTTCATCGATCGACGGTTGGTTTAGATCTAGATCAGAGTAGACTAGATCACCATAGAGGGGACGCTTTGAATTCCCCAAGTTGCCAATCTAAGCCATGCCCGAAATTCCCGACTAGTACCTACTCGGAGTCAGTCCATACGCTCACATCCGATTTCACATCATTACATTACCTGAAACCTTATGTTCATCAGTTTAGTGAGCAGACTTCAGAGTTCAGAGGCATTGCAGATTGATTCAGTGGGCAGATAGCACTTGATTTCACACACACATGCCACCATTGTAAAGCCTATTTGGCTATCTCACGGCATCGTGCACAACATTTTTCAGCCTTGTAAAGCCTCTTGGCTATTCCCGGCATCATTGCCACAAGCCTTGTAACACAGGTCAGATCTTATTTACTGCAGTTCTATCTTCACCGACGATACAGAGATTTCACTTGGCATCTTCAGTGTATTTGCAGTTGATTCATACAGAGTTTTCCAGGACATTTTTTGAGTACATTGTTTGCACCATGTCGACTAGCAACCTCAATCTGGAGGCATCTGCTAAGTTAGACAACTCCAATTACGGTACATGGAAATACCGAATGGAGACCATTCTTGTGCTTCAGGACAAATGGGAGTATGTCGATGGATCTATACCTAGACCGTTGGCCGATCCAGCCACTAGTAGCTCTACCCATCTGTTGTCACAGCACCAGCAACGGGATCTACATCGGGATCTACATCTACACCATCAGTCTTCGCACCAGTAGCAGATCCTGCCATTGCCCGAGCTCAAGCAGAATGGGATAAGAAAGACAAATATGCCTATCACCTGATCAAGCAGAATGTGCAAGATGTCATGCTAGGACAGCTCAACACAGTCAAGACATCAAAAGAAGCATGGGATATGTTCGCAGCTCTCTACGAGTCCAAGAACATCCAGGATTCTCACCCTGAGAAACCAGATCAACCAGAGTTTCCGCAACAGCAGTGAAACTGGTCATGCTTATGTACTCCGCATCAAAGACTACAACAATCAACTTGCAGCAGCAGGAGAGACTATGAATCCCGCAGAAATGGTTTAAGTAATCCTGAATGGACTAGGAGAAGGATATGAGAATCTAGTCCAGAGTATTGCCATCCAACGGCAAATTCCAACACTTGAAGAACTTCAGTCAGTTCTACTTGGTGAAGAACTCAGGACTCAGGCCATTCAAGCACGTAAAGGTCATTCTAATGATCAGGCATTCACAGCTTCAGACAGAAGCAGAGGCAAAGGCAGAAACAGAGGTAGATCATATCAGAAAAGTGGTCATCATCATCAACAAAATCAAAGTCAGAATCAGCATCAGCATCATAAGCATCCTCAGCATCATCAGAAGCATCCTCAGCAACATCAAAATCAGCAAAGAGGAAATCATTCCAACCGAGGAAGATTCCAAGGATGAGGGAATGCATCCACCAATGTGTCAAACATTCAATGCAACTATTGTCACAAGTTTGGACACTATGAAAGAGATTGCCGCAAGAAGCAGTATGACCAAGGCGGTCAATCCAGTAGTAATCGAGGGAATTCCCGAGGAAGAGGAAATCATCGTGGTGGACATTCTAGTCACAGTCATTTTGCAAATGAACATGGCAATATGTTTCTTGCAAGTGAGGAATTGCATCAGACTGATACAATGCACCTAGACACTGATTTCAATCCCAAAGAGGATTTCAGCTATCAAGTCGACCAAGTGGAACAGGATCCTTGGTACATCGACAGCGGTGCATCATCTCATATGACAAATCATCAGGAATGGTTCACAGAAATGAAACCATTAGAAGGTCAAAAGAATGTCATCTACACAGCAGACAATACACCGAGAATCCGGTTCAAGGGACAGGTGTTATCCCTATGAACAATTTCACTGGTACAAAAGGATTAGTCAAAGATGTGCTCTATGTTCCGAAGCTCAGCAAGAACCTTTTGTCAGTAGGTCAAATGACGGAACACAACTACAAAGTCATCTTCGACGGTGATGAATGCACTATCAGAGACAAATCCAAAAGAGGTCAGCTAGTAGCAAAAGGTGTCAAGGAAGGACGCTTATACAGGATGCTAGCTACAGTACCAGATAAGCATGCCATGTCAGCTCAAATGCAACAGATGCCACTATCTGCAAAATGGCACAAGAGATATGGTCATGTCAACTTCAAGTACTTGTTAGATCTCAGGAATCAAAATATGGCAATTGGGATTCCGAAGCTACAGTTTCTTGGAAAGGTTTGTGAAGCATGCTGCTTCGGCAAACAAAAGCGAACCAACTTTGTCAGAAGTACCTCTCGTGCACGAGGTATTCTTGATTTAATTCATACAGATGTATGGGGTTATGCCCAGACCCGCAGCATCAATGGTTCACTTTATTACTTGACCTTCATCGACGACTACAGCAGATATTGTTGGGTCTACTTTCTGAAAGAGAAATCTGAAGTGTTTGCCAGATTTCAAGAATTTAAAGCCATGGTAGAAAACCAAACAGGCAGAAAGATCAAGGTCATGAGATCAGACAGAGGAGGTGAATACATGTCTTCAGCATTCATGAATTTTTGCAAAAATCACGGCATTCGAAGACAATTCACATGTGCAGATACTCCTCAGCAAAATGCAATAGCTCAAAGGAAGAATGGGACTTTAGTAGACAGTGCTAGAGCAATGCTTAGTGAAAAGCATCTTCCGAATCAGTATTGGGCAGAAGCAATAGCTACAGCTAACTACTTGCTTAATCGGCTTCCTACCAAACCGATACAAGGTATGACTCCTTATGAAGCATTCACTGGACACAAGCCACGCATTGGGCATCTCCGCATATTTGGTTGCATAGCATATGCCCACATACATGATGATCATCGCAGGAAATTGGATGCAAAGTCACGTAAATGCATCATGGTTGGCTACAGTGAAGAAAGTAAAGCATACAAATTGTATGATCCCATCAACCGCAAAGTCATTATCTCCAGAGATGTAATCTTCGATGAGGAATCAGAATGGAAAACCTCACCTACACAGGAGATAGAAGCATCGACTTCACAATCATCTACAGAACAGGTTGATGAAGAAGAGCAAGAATTGCCAGCAACACCCCAAGCAGTGCCACAGCAGCTCAGACGGTCTACTAGGGAAAGCAGACCACCAGCCAGATTGACATATGCTCAGAAAGGCAAAGCAATTCAGGTGGAAACCACCAACTATGCTCTTATGACTACCATCATGGCTACAGAAGAGCCAGTGTACTTCGAAGACGCAGTAGATAAGCCAGAATGGCAAACTGCAATGAATGAAGAAATGGATGCTTTGTATAAAAATAACACTTGGGAATTATGCGACCTTCCACCAGGCAAGAAGGCCATAGCCAACAAATGGGTATACAAAGTGAAGTACAATCCAGATGGCAGTATTCAGAGATACAAAGCCAGATTAGTTGCAAAAGGATTTGCGCAACAATATGGCCAAGATTATGATGAGACTTATGCTCCAGTAGCAAAGATGGATTCCATACGGTTCTTGATATCACTAGCGACACTTAGTAAATGGAATGTGTATCAGCTCGATGTCAAGAATGCATTTCTCAATGGTTATCTAGACGAGGAAGTCTACATGCAACAACCAGCCGGTTATGTTGAACCAGGAAAAGAGAACAAGGTTTGCCATCTCAAGAAAAGTCTCTATGGCTTAAAGCAAGCACCCAAAAGTTGGTACAGCAGAATTGACAAGTATTTTGCTGATCTGGGATACATGAAGTCCAATGCAGATCATACTCTCTACTACAAAGTTCAAGGGGAAGATATTACTATTGCACTTTTGTACGTAGATGATCTGATTGTGACAGGAAGCAAGGATAGCTTCGTCAAAAAACTAAAACAAGACTTATCTGCAGAGTTCGACATGAAAGATCTTGGACTTATGCACTATTGTCTTGGAATTGAGTTCTGGAGAGATTCCGATAGCACATTCATGAGTCAGCTCAAATATGTTGACAATCTCCTGAAGAAGTTTCATATGGCAGATTGCAAGATTGCAGCCACTCCCATGGAACAGAGTTTGAAACTTACTAAAGATTCAGAAAAGCCTACAGTCAATGACAGATACTACAGGCAACTCATTGGATCTCTTATATATCTGACAATCACACGGCCAGATATTTGTTATGCAGTAAGCTCACTAGCACAGTTTATGGCAAATCCAAAACAGTCTCACTGGAATGCAGCCAAAAGAGTCTTGAGATACATCAGAGGTACAAGACAATTTGGGATAGAATACAGAGGAAGTCATCCACGGTTGCATGGACACTGTGACAGTGACTATGCTGGAGATCATAAGACCAGGAGATCGACACAGGGATATGCATTTTTCCTTGGTCAAGGTGCTATATCATGGTTGTCAAACAAACAGCCAACTGTTTCTTTGTCTTCGACTGAAGCAGAATATAGAGCACTCACTACAGGTGCATGTGAGGCTATATGGCTCAGAAGACTATTGTTAGAAACAGATTACTTTGATGAGTCAAAGCCAACAACAATATACTGTGATAATCAATCGGCTCAAGCATTGGCCAAAAATCCAGTATATCACTCCAGGACAAAGCACATTGATGTCAGAGAGCACTTCATCAGAGAAAGAGTGTTACTTGGTGACATCACACTGCAGCATTGTGATAGCAAAGAAAATGTTGCAGACATCTTCACCAAACCACTCGGTAAAGAGCTATTCGAGAAACACCGACTAGCTCTTGGTTTGATGCAGAGGAAGGACATTCCCATTAAAGGGGTGTGATGGAATGTAATGCTCAGTCCTTCTTCGATTCCCCAGAATCATCATCTTGAGGGAAGGCCTACTTCATGATGTTGATCTTGACGGAAGGTGTTGAGAGTTCACGCTCAACATCATGTGATCATGTGTGCATAGCACCATCACGTGATCATATGTGCATAGCACTAACCTTATAGAGTGCTATAAAGGAAAGGGTTAGATCCCCTAACCCTAACCCTAAAAGGGTTTGTATATATTCTATTTTTTCAACTAATTCTAGTGTACAGTTAGTCATTTGTGGTGTGCTCTCTAGCTGTGCCCTCTCTCCTCATCTCCACTCTTCTTCTCTCCCCTCTTCATATTTTGTCAACGAGAATGATGGTCGCCTCAGCTAAGTATGCAAGTTGTACAAAGGCTTGTATGGATTAAAGTAGTCACTTGTAGCAAAGTCTAGCAAGATAATGACATTATCTTATCACTATTGGTTTTGAAATTGCCAAATCTAATTTTTTATGCATGTGAGAAATATATAAAATGGAAACATGTTTTGATAATGATGGGGGGAGTGATGAAAGAGAGAGAGAGAGAGAGAGAGAGAGAGAGAGAGAGAGAAAGAGAGAGAGAGAGAGAGAGAGAGAGAGAGAGAGAGAGAGAGAGAAGAGAGGGAGAGGGGTTTGAAAAAATAAAAAAGAGGAGAGGTATAATCGTGAAAAATGATGAAAAAAAGGGTTTTTTAAAGTCATAGTTAGAAAATAGGGTGACATAGGAAAGTTAGGGAATATATGGTATAAAAATTTCTTGACATTTTCATAAAAAACTCAAAAGCTTTTACCCATAAGTAAAGGTCTTTTAGAGGGGGTTTGCTTCTAAAAAAGCCATTTAAAAAAAAGTTATATATATTTTTTCTTAAGGGTAGAGAGGAGGAAAGGTTAATGGATGAAAAAATGGGGGAGAGTGAAGGGGTCTTTTAACACTAGCTAAATACATAGGGTAGAAAAAGTTAGGGGGTATAAGGAAAAAAACAGTATTTTAACCAAAAAACCCCTTCAACATTTACATAGGAGACACAAAAGCATTTTCTCATAAGTAAAATTTATAGAGGGGGTTAGTGTAAAGAGTATTCTTAAAAATTGTTTGGAAAATTTAAAGGAACATTACGTATACAGAGATGCAAAATATGGAGAAGAAAAGGCGGACAGTCGCGAAACGGAGAGAGTAAGTGATTCATGGCAAGTCTGGTAAGCACAAAATGCAGAGAACAGAGGATGCTGGGAGAGGAGGAGTATGAGATATGGTTCTAAAGTGCATAGGAGAATGTTAATATGACAAAATCATGAAGAAGGGTACGCCAAAAGCTATATCTTCAAGGTGGATTTTGACAGCCGAACAGAAGGGGGTAAGTGCTTCATGGCAAGATTGGTATGTGTGTGAACCAGCGAACAGAGGATGTCGAGGTAGAGAAGATGAACAGAGGATGAATAGGAAGATAACGAGATCGTTTGAAATGTGTGGGTGTAAGCATATTGGGGGGTGACTGGTAATCAAAGGGCGATATTCGGGAATGCTTATGGATGCACTATTCTGAGAATTGAAGCAAGGAGATTGAAGGATGTGGTGATACGTATATGTAGACTTTGGGGTATACAGAGAAGTAAATTAAGTCGGCAAAAGAAAAACGTGCGGGGTGAAGGTTTGGCAGAATGTTTGGGCAAATAGAGTGAAATTTTTTTGAGACACAAAGGAGCCAGCATAGCTTTGACTGAAGGTAAAAGATGCAAGACGTGGTGAGAATAAACCAGTGAGCCAAACGTGTTAACTTCAAAGTGAAAAACATTGATAAGCAGAGAGACCAGTGTAGAAGATGGTAATTGCAAGAGCAATAGATTGAAGCGAGGGGTAGGAGTGAAATTACAAGGCTTTTCAAGCCATAGTGAGGCCAAAGCATTGTAAGTGGTAGCTAATTATTTGAAAATTGAATGATATGAGTTGATCATGATATAAACCAGTGGTACAATTACATGGTATATAAGCTAGATTTATTCTTGTAGATATAAAGCCGCTTGGTTTAATGGATTTAGAGTAACTTTAGGTTCAAAATATAGAGTAGCCAAAATTTTTATTCTTTTTGTGACTCAAGAATATCGTTATTGATGGTTGGTATAACCCATTGCTCATGGATTAATGCTAGAAATTGGGAGGCTGTTTTTGTGTGATCATCACCATGGGCACATTCCCATATGTAGTCGTGGATTAAATCAATTTATTAAATTTGGGAACCCACACTTAGAAGCCATGAGCCCATCCAATTGTCGAGGGACAATAATATAGGTTTGTTTGCTATGTTTGATGAAATACCAACCCACTTTAATATATATGTATTAGTTGGAGGCTATCATTGTGGAGAGGTGGGAGGAAAGGAGGGTGGCTTCACAGAGAGATCCATGCACGAAGTCTCGCTCTTGATGAGCCACTATCTCTCCGTTCCCTTCAGCTTCATGAAGAGCTTCCTACAGCCAAGTGCATGACATGTCTCCTAGGAGAGGAGTAAGGTCCGACGGAAAATGCCTCCCCCTATTCAATGCCCTGAACCTCTACCATGCCATAGTCCTTGCTCGCTTTGCCTCCTCAGGGTAGTTATGGATTACGATAGTATCCATGCTTGCCCCAACGATTGCATTCTTTTTTGCCATGAGCACATAGACAAAACATCTTGCTCAAAATGTGGAGCATTGTGCTACATGCAAGATTTACAAGGAGAGACAGTGCCGGTGAAATTTTTGAGACACTTTCCGATCATTCTAAGGATACATCATATGTTTAGGTGTAAGTCCATAGTGGAGTTACGCATACGGTATTCCATGCATATGCATATGCATATGAGAAGAGGGTTTAGAAGAGGGAAGAGGATGTGGGAATGCATATTGCATTCCATGCACATGCATATGTGAAGAGGGTTTAGAAAAGGGAAGAGGATATGGGAATGAAGCTAGGGTAAAGAGGTAAGGAAGAGAGGAGGGAAGAAGGAAGCGAATATGGGAAGGTAGGATAAAGACGTGAATGCATGTGGGAATGATGCAAATTCATATGAGAAGAGGGAAGGGAAGAGGGATGTGCATATGGGAAGACAGATATAAGCATAAGGGGATGGAAGAGAAGGATACTGGCTTGAGTTTGAATTTAAAACTTTAAAAGATTTTCTTAAATAAACACTTTATGACAAGATCTATAATATTATGTAACATAATTATACTTTAAGTTAGTATATCTCTTAACCATAAATAGTATCATGGTTTCAAAGGGATTTATATAGGTTAAAGTAGCATTGTAGCTGGTAGTTCTTTCAACACATTAAAGCTTAGATACATTTGTATGAGATAAGATGTACTATTTTTGGATTGGTTGGCTTACTTCAAAATATTTTGGGATTGTATTTTAATACCTTCTATCCATAGTTATCATTGTTCTAAGCATATTTACCCCAAGAAACTCATAGAGTCGCTCACAAGAGTGGTTGGATATTGCTTCAATGTTTCATTTCAGTATACCGGTCTCAGAATTGATAATTTGTTTGGTAGTATTCTTTTGTAACATGGGTAACTTATGCCATGATGTTAATATTAAACATTGTCTTGTGAAATTAAGGCTAATAAAGATGTCTTGGGATCACTTCTTACCTTTATGTTTGCTTCAGATTATGAGGTTTCTTTATAGTCATTGGAAGCCATGATCTTATAGTTTCAATTGATTACATCAAGATGTATCGAAATTTCTCTTCCTTTAACCTTAAGCTCAATTATTTTCAGCTTATGCCCTAGTTGTGCTCCTGATTGCAATAACAAGCAGTTAGGACCTATGACACATGTAGTCCCACCTTCACTAACTTTGGGTTTTGGGTGGATGGATGTAGGTAATAGGTCCTGACACTAGGGTACAACAATGGTCAAAAAGCTGAAGATTATTGCAATTACCTACACCTAAAAAAGCAGTGTCATCAAGAATGCTTCTCAGTAATTGGCAATGGATTATGATTTAATCCATATTGCTCCATTATACTTGTAATCACAATTATATTTGTACCTTTAATTTTAATAATTTGTGTTAGTAATTGTCATTGTAAATGGTAATATAATTATAATTGTAAAAGGGGGGGTGTTGAAGTAAACGATGTGCAGTAGAGGTTAGTGTGTGTGTTAGAGAGTGGTGAAATGGGTGGATTCTAGGAGCTTCTAGAGAAGGAGGGGGAAGCATGTGAGTCCATGTGATCCCATGTGATGGATGAGCTCATGGATGAGGTCAGGAACCCATGTGGGTAGATGCCCTTGATTCAGTCAATCGATTATGTCAGCAGATGCTTGTACTTGCCTATTTAAGAGGAACCCCATTCTAATGCAAGTGAAGAGAGTTGAGTGTTGCCTACACCCTTTGTTGTTTCTCGTGGAGTTTCTTGTCTACTATGAGCCTCCTTAGTCCTTCACTAATCTCGTAATACCCTAGGTTGGTGGCAATCCTTCCACATTCTTATCATGGTATCAGAGCCTAGGTTGTCCACTAGCTTAGTAGATTAGTATAGTCTGTTCATTATGTTATTTCTATAGAATAGATGCAATAATGGCACAGTCGAATTATCAAGTTAGGGAGAGAGAGCTCTTCATACGAATTCAAAGAAGCTGCTGGTGTTGCTGAAGAAATAAAGGTTGTTGAGAAGAGGAGCTACTGCTGCCCAAGAGAGAAGGAATGGTTTCTATGAAAGGAGCAGCAATAACAAACAAAAGGTTGCTACAAAGATGGTTTTGATGTTATCAACTCAGGTGTGCAAGAGACCATAATGCAAAGAAGAAAGGAGGAATCCATCTGGTTGGTGCCTCAAGAGTGCTACTCCAAAAGGAGATCCCTATGATATATGAGACTAAAGCTATGCTCAATAGGTTTGTTCACTGAATAAACTTGTTCATGTTGACTGTAGGAGACTACACTAAAGGGAAGAGATAGGATAAGATTGAGGAGGATTGAGAAACGAGGACCAACACGAAGAAAGAAGCCATCACAAAGAAAGAGGCAGCCAAAGATGCTTGAAAGAAAGGTGAAGCTGGTAGCAGAGGAGCCACGAAGGATAAAGAATGGCATCTTGGTCAAAAACACAGTTCAGAATGAGGAAGAATCACTATGGCTTGCTTTGTTGAGCAATGGACCATCAGAGAACAAGTGACATGTTATGAATTCACTACCTCAATACTTGGGATCCTTTGTAAATAGCCAAGAATAAAGCATGGGAGTATACGCAGCAATGGCACCATATTTTGGACATAGCATTAAGAACAGCAGCTCGGATTGATCAACCATGGGAGCCACAATGAATTTGGGGGCTCTCAATCATTCCCAATGTTCCCAACCCTTGTTGATTCGATCATTTTTTGTTCTCAGTTTCTTATATGGGTTGAGGTATCCTTGCCAATTGCACTCATTCTGGAGGCAGCAAGGCAATGGGGAGGAGGAGATTGGGAAAACACCATGAGGAGAAGGGGTCTGTGCAAGAAGAGCCCATCTTCCTTTACATGATACTTCAGGGTCTTCAAGAGGAGACTTCTCATATGAACTGCTACCCATGCAAAGAAAAGTGGAGGTAGCAAAGAGTTGAGAGTAGCTGCCAAGAAGACCAAAAGGAGATGACGACTTCAGCACAATGAAAAGATGAAGATAAGCATAAGGATTAGAACCCTTAATTGTGTGGCTGAAAATTTTAGCCTTCATTTATGGTCATATGGAGACTTGCCTCAATATTTACATGTATGCCTCATAAAAGTATCGATCATCGAATAGCTCCATGAGTGTATGTGAATACCACTACCACTACCACTACCACCAAAATTATAAGTACCACCAAATGAGTAGGCAAAATCCAATGTTGTCAATCACTCGACCACCTGAGAGTAGCCAAAGATGCACCCAGGGGGAGTGAAAGAGACCTCCAAATCACCTTATGTCCATTGAAAAACCAATCAAATGTAATGTCCAACATCTAGCACCAATGATGTAGCCAAAGGGACCAAAATATGCTGACATCCTAGTCTTGCACATGCCGCAAGATCCATGATAGGGGACTCAATGGGGGTACCAAAAATTGTAACACTACATCTCTGATGATAGTAGATTTTGGCAAAAGTTCTGACTACACATCAAGGGGGGGTGTTGAAGTAAACGATGTGTAGCAGAGGTTAGTGTGTGTGGTAGAGAGTGGTGAAATGGGTAGACTCTAGGAGCTTCTAGAGAAGGAGGTGGAAGAATTTGAGTCCATGTGATCCCATGTGATGGATGAGCTCATCGATGAGGTCAGGAACCCATGCGGGTCGATGCCCTTGATTCAATCAATCGATTATGTCAGCAGATGCTTGTACTTGCCTATTTAAGAGGAACCCCATTCTAATGCAAGTGAAGAGAGTTGAGTGTTGCCTACACCCTTTGTTGTTTCTCATGGAGTTTCTTGGCTACTATGAGCCTCCTTAGTTCTTCACTAATCTGGTATTACCCTAGGCTGGTGGTAATGCTTCCACATTCTTATCACATATGTGCCACATTCATGCAAGAAAGTTGCAAACATGCACAACCATGGAATGGTCATGTGTCAAATGGACACATAAGTTTGCATGGGTTCATAATTAGAATAATTGTGTTGATTGAAAATTTTCATGCCCATCATGGACCATTTGAGTGGATGGGGATGTAAATTTTCATTGTGTGTGCATACACGCTGTATACACACTGTATACACGCAAGAAAGTCACAAGCATGCACCATCTATGAAGATAGTGGGAGAGAGGGAAGGAGTCTCACTTGCGACTTTCTCACGTACACAATAGGGGAATACACACAAAGTTGGAGGCTGAAAACAGTTTTCCTCTTCTTAGTTGTGAAAGCCAAAAGAACTCTAGTACAAAGAAATAGGAGAATCCTATATGTGGGTCTCAAACCAAACTCAGCTAACTAAGGTGGCATACTAACTGAGCCACGAACTAGAGTACATAAGGATAGCTATCATCCAGCTATTATTCATGGGCAGTGTACCAACTACATCTGCAGCTAACAAGTCGGTGACATAAATGCACAATGGTCACCCTGGCATATCACGAGTGGAGCTCGATATCTCAACACCATTATGGAATGGTCCAGTTTAGATGGGCATGGAACTTTGCTAGAGGACACTAATATTTTGTGAACCACTGCTAGAGGACACTGTAGGTCCATTAATATTTTGTGATTGCTGCTATAAATTCTGTGCAGCATTACCATTTTGTGCATCTACATCATCAATCACATTTACTGGTTTATACCAGCTGCTCATCTCATCAAAAACAACATCTCTACTCACTGTAAACTTATGAGTAGAAGGGTTATAGCATCTATACCCTTTCTGCTACAGAGAATAACCAATAAAGATGCACTTCTCAACTTTTGGATCCAACTTGGACCTCAACTCATCTGGCACATGAACATAGGCAATGCAACCAAAAATTTTCAAATGAGAAATATCTGGTTTCCTACCAGTATACATCTCCTCTGGCATCATGCCATGTATTGCTGCAGTGGGAGTCCTGTTCATTATGTAAGTTGCTGTAGCAATTGCTTCAGCCCAATAATAGTCTGGTAGGTCTTTTTTATTTAGCATGGCTCGAGATACCTCTATAATATGCCTGTTTTTCCTTTCTGCAAGTACATTTTGCTATGGGGTATGACTGAATGAATATTGTTGCTTTATGCCATGCTCCTACAGGAATCTTGCAAACTCATTTGAGAGGTACTCTCCCCCTCCATTTGACCTTAGGCATTTTATTTGCAGGCCTGTTTCTTTTTCAACCATAGCTTTAAAAGCTTTGAAATGCCCAAACATTTCACTTTTCTTTTTCATAAAATGCACCCAAACTTTTCTGCTGTAGTCATCAATAAAAGTGACAAAATAATGATAGCCTCCAATAGATGTAGCCTTAGTAGTCCACACATCTGAATGGATTAATTCCAATGGCTTCTTACTCTCTTGAACATGTCTAGGAAATGGTTTCCTTGCCTGTTTTCCAAATTGCAGGCTTCACAGACCTTATGCATTTCTGCAACCTTGAATTTAGGCAATCCTGCAACAATATTTTGGGCCTGCATTGATTTAAGTCACTGTACATTAACATGACCAATGCGTTTATGCCAGATATCAATATCTACAACTACACCGGTCCCATGTGCAAGCATTACTGCACTCAATTCAGGCATTTCTGCATCCAACGTAAACATCCTGCCCTTCTTCTTTCCTTTTGCTATCAAGCGACCGTTATTTTCCATATCCTCAACAAAGCATCCATGAGGATTAAATCTAACCTATAAGCCCTGCTCAACCATTTGGCCAACAAAAACCAGGTTCTTGGTGATATTCGGGACATGAAATACATCACACAGGTATTCCTTTTTCCCATCCTGCATAGACAAAGGAATTTTACCAATCTGCACAATAGGATGTGCAGTATCATCACCAGTCTCCACAAATCCTGGTCTTTCCATTTTCTTGCATCCTACATCCATTCAGCATGACCTGTCATGTGGTTTGACGCACTTGAGTCAACATACCACACATCATTACTTTCTTCTGCACTTGTCACAGAATTGGTCATGTGCTGCACCATAAACAAATCCTCATTTCTGTCATCACCCTGTCTACTAGAGGATGCATGATTGCCTTGCTGCAATTTTCCATTCATAATGTCATTCTGCTTTTGTAGTAGTCTTTAGCCATATGACCCATTTTACCACAATAGTAGCATTCAACATTGATGTTTGCATTTTGGCCTCTCTGCCATCCACCATGACCTCTTTGGCCCCCCCTGCCTCTAGAGTTACCACGTCCTCCTCCAAAGGACTGGTTTTCTTGAGTTTGCTGCATATTCTGATTTCTACCATGGCCTCTAGATTGGCCTCCTCTACCTCTGCCTCTACCTCTTCCAGCATTTGAGTAGAAGACAATTTCTTTTGAAGTTCCTCCTGAAGAAGATGCACCACCATTTCTCTGCTCTTCACAAATTGAAAGAGCAAACAACTCCTCAAAATCAAGAAATTTTTCACGGACGGCAATGGATGTTCGGAACTGTGCATAATCCTTTCCTAGACCATTCAAGGTCATAGAAACTAGATCATCATCTTCCACTGGCGACCCAATGGAAGCAAGTGCATCTGCAATTTTCTTCACCTTCATGTGGTACTCATTTATGCTTATAATTTCTCTCTACACATTGTGCAACTCCTGCTTGAGCTGCATTTTCCTAGCTTGCATATTTGTGATGTACATTTTTGCCAAAGTATCCCATTCCTCCTTTGGTGTACTTGCATCCTGATAATGCACAATCATAGAATCTAAAATACTGATAGACAGCCAGTACATAACTTTTTTGGCTTTCTCATGCCATCCTTTGAATGCCTGCATTTCCTGTTGATTGGGAACATTAGGAAGAACTGGTTCTTCTTCATTTCCTGTAATGAACTCCCAACAGCCTTTTCCCATAAGGAAATTCATCATTCTAAACTTCCATGCTTGGAAGTTATTCTTGTCAAGATTTTCAGTGACAATCTATGAAAGAGAATCAGACACCATTACAGAACACTGCAAAATATTATATCACTGCAAAAAAACATAGCTTCTGCCTCACACGGGCAAATCTGCAAAACTGATGAAAGTGGTATTTGACCACACAGTCACTTCCTAGTGACAATTTTACATCAACAGGCAATAAGGATGATTCTGTAACTCCCAGTATCTCTGCGCGTAGGCATACGATGCAATTTCTGTGGCAACTTTTCACCGAGAGCAGTGGTCGCACAGCAAAAACAGGGCCTTTTTCTCAGTGCTTGCGGAGAGCTTCCCCTCCAAAACGGGCCCCGAAATGGCCTCGAATTAGAAAAATAAAGTCACCAAGGGCTTTGCCTTTACCTGCAGCATATATTGCCCTCTTGCCACATCGCTCGGGGGGGTCACTATGTATAAACCCTCTATACCACGTGCGTTCAAGACCTATTTCTAAAATCCCTTATTTGTAAATTTTTCATTAATAAAATGTACCCCTTTTCTATACAAATCTGTAAATTTTTCTCAAAACTATTTTAAATAGTCCCTTATGTATATTTATTTTTGTAAATTTTAGAAATAAAAAATATCCTTCTGTTGAACTCATGTGATAGGGTTACATATGATGAGTGACCCCCCCGAGCCACACCGCGAAGGGCGTCTGAATCTAAGACAATGCACTCTTGCACTTTCCGGCTGTGCTACCTACAGAGATTTGCTCCCAAACTCAAAAAAGGAAAGCAACACTGGTCCTCTTACTAGGACACCATGAACTTGGTTTTCTTTCTTGAGATCCTTACCATGAACCAGGCTCTGATACCATGTGAAGATAGTGGGAGAGAAGGAAGGAATCTCACTTGCAGCATTCTCACATACACAATGGGGGAATACACACAAAGGTGGAGGCTAAAAACAATTTTCCTCTTCTTAGTTGTGAAAGCCAAAAGAACTCTAGTACAAAGAAATAGGAGAATCCTATATGTGGGTCTCAAACCAAACTCAGCTAGCTAAGGTGGCATACTAACTGAGCCCCGAACTAGAGTACATAAAGATAGCTATCATCCAGCTATTATTCATGGGTAGTGTACCAACTACATCTGTAGCTAACAAGTCAGTGACATAAATGCACAATGGTCACCCTGGCATATCACAAGTGGAGCTCAATATCTCAACACCATTATGGAATGGTCCAGTTTAGATGGGCATGGAACTTTGCATGGGTCTTAATTAGAGTAATTGAAAGGACCTTGGGGAGACTTTCAAAATTGTATTTTACACTCGATCTTTAAAAGGCAAAGTTGACAAACGAAAGCTTTGACTAATAACCCAAAGGACTTTTATGCCTTACTAAGGCAAGGAAAAAAAGGAAAGTCAGGTTTTAGATGTGAATTCTATAACAGGAAGAGGAAAGAGGATCGTGGAAGTTGATTTTGGTGAAATGACGAAGTGGGAAAAAAGAAAAACCCATCAAAGTTCATAATGAAACTTTAACAAATTTGAATAATTAGAATGACAAGTGTGTTTTATTGAGGCAATGGAATATGTTTGCAAAGGAAATGAACAAATTTAATGAGACCAAATTGTTTCTGAAAATGAAAAAAGGGAAAAGCATAATGCAAAAGAACGAAAAATGTGAGTATAAAACATGTCTTACACTCTTGACCTTCAACAGCAAAGGAGAGAAAAAATCATTTGATAATAATCGTGTTCATGCAAACTTGGTTGCTTTGGGCAACCAGCTTGACATGTCACATGTATGTCTACTTGTCTAAGACCTTGTCTATGTTAGGGGGTGGACTTGCTCACCCAAGTAGGTCACTCTCAAATTGAAATGTTCACGAAGGTCATTAGGAGAGCAATGGTTATGGCTAGATTAGCAATTGGTTGCCTCACGGGCTCCTTGTTGGAAGGAGTGGCTCATCAAGCAACCAATGAAAATATTGCATTTTACCGGCACTAAATTGGCTAGAGCAAGTTTTTTGGCATGTCTTGAAAGGAGAGGGCTAATTAGTGAAATCGGCCTTGAGTAATTATATTTCCAATAATTTCTTGGGTGTTGGATTGATGTGAGTGGTCAGCTTGACTACTGTGCATGTCTCCTTTGCTTTATAAATCTACAATTGCCTTCATCTAGTTTTGTGCTTCTATTTTTTGACCTCGTTCATCCATTTGCCTCCATCGTTTTCCACTTGTTTGGCCGAAACATGGCATCCACACATAAAGCATCAAGGCACATGGAAGAACAAAGCATCACGCATCAAGCTACATCAAGCGAAGAAGACAATGCCATTAACAATATGTATTGAAAAGCAAAATCCTTTCCACCTTTAGCCCATATGTTTGTAAATCAAACCTGACCACCTAAGAGTAGTTATGAAAGCACCCAGGGGAGGTATTGACATGTCAAAGCCACACTTGACCACCTTAAGTAGCAATGCATGCACTAAGGGGAGGTGATGGAATGTAACTCACATCTAACCACCTTGTAGTAGCCAAAGGATCATGGCACCAAGGGGAGGTGTTGAGAGTTGTGGTGCCATGAGCACATAATTAGAGGCTAAGGTATGGTATAGGAAAGAATCAAAGTAGCCACCCTAGGATGTGGACTACATGATGTGGAGATGTGGATTGAGGATATCCACAAGGAAAGATGTGGATCAGAGGATCCCACAAGTGTTGACTATTCAAAGGGCACTCTCATATAAGAGGCCTATCATGTATTGTTGAGAACACACATTGCAAGAGTATAGATTTGCTATCTCCCTCTCATGTCTTATTTAGTGTGCTTTGAGCCTCCTTAGTTCTTCCGTTGATCTTGTGTGCACTAGGCTTAGTGGTGATCATATATTGGATCTTTCACAACCCCCCCCCCACCACACACACACACAGGTCTGCATGGAAGGAAAACGAATATGTATTACGAAAGGTGACAGTGCGTGCATTTGCAAGGATCTTAAGTGGTTGAAAGAAAAGGATATTGGGTTGGACTATTCAAAGGTGCATTGCCCATCAACACACAAGCCTAAGGGAGAGGGAAGATGCTTGTGTCTACCATATCGCACCTACCCACCAAAATATTTATATACTTAGTATGCATGAGGAATCTATCATCTACAGAATTGTCTAGCAAGCTGCTATTGCTGTTTACAACTTACAAGCATGCATGAAGAGTTGGAACTTGGGATTCGACCATTATCCATTGTCCATCACCGTGGTTGCATGCAACTAGAGCTTCTATTCTGGCAATGGCTGAACATCGAGCAGCATCTCCGAGAAGGTGTGCTAGAGTATGCTCCTTAATTCCTTGGCAATCATTCTATTTTTTGGGATGCACATTGATTGAATGGATCTGCTGTGTGATGGCCTAATTCTTAGCAGCACTAGTGCAAGCAAAACCGAAGAACAACTGGAGAAATCCATCACTGTTGAGATCCAAATCCATTTTATAATAAAAATCCTCTCCTCAAATCATTCACGGGTTCCAGTCTGAGGGCCTTCTAGAGATGAAGACCCATTGCTAGCCATCTACAAGCAATGAGAAACAAGGTTAAGGAAAAAGCAATCCACCATTTTTTCCTTTTCAAAAACACAAAATCTATATGTGCGTTGCTATGGCAGTTGGTATGACCATCGGTATGTCCATAGGCATTGTCCGATGGTCATACCAACTACCATAATTATGATCATACCGATACTATCAAATTAAAACCCCAAACTCGACCCTGCGATTCTGCCACTTCTCTTCCTGCAGTTTTTGCATCCTCCCTTCTTGATAATGCCTCCTCCTTGATGATGCTTGTGCTCACACTCTTCCCTAATTCTTCCTCACCATAGCCCACACCTCCCACACCCACTCTACTTCCTCCCTCACACCCACTCTCCTCTACATTTTCTCCACCACACTCAAGCAAAGGACCTCAACAAGCCACATTCAAAGAAGGTAGGATTCCAAGCCCTCAAAGCAAACTTGATTTCCATTTTTCTCTCTTTCCCTCGAGTTCTTCTCTCTATTCTCTTGCTTTGTATCATGCATATGCTTTCTTTTTTCATGCATGAGGTTGATTTCACAAAAAGAAATCATGAAGCTTTTGGTTTAGGCACACATGGAAGCTTAATTGAAGGGATGTTGCAAGATTGCTTCCACCTTTCCTTTGTTCTCCTTCTCCCCTGATTTCAATTAAATTTAATATGTGTTTTTATTTGTTTTGCTTGCTTGTTGGGCTCAAGAAACCATAAACCCAAAAACTTACAAGCAGAAGTAAGTTTCTCTCTATTTTTATCCTTAAATTCATGCACTGTACATTCATCTAACTTGTCTTTTGCTTCATGTTGTATGTTTTGCAAGGTTCTCCATCCCTATTTGCACACATCTAGGTATGCGTAAGTGCTCCTGCCTTTCTTTCTTTTTTCCATGTTTACTCTACTTTCAGCTTTTTATTTTTCCACCTTGCCAAATTGGAGTTGGGTAGGAGTAGTTTAGTTTAGCATGCCCATCCCTCATGCGCATCCCTCCCACATGCCCATACGCATCATCCCTTATGCATGCACATCCCTTATGGCGCTTATGCATATGCATATGCATATGTGCATCCCTTATATGTCATTGCACCATGTATTCCCTATCCATAATGCCTAAATACCTTACCCTCAAGCGAGTATACTTCTCTTCCATCCCCTTATGCTTATATCCCTCTTCCCATATGCACATCCCTCTTCCCTTCCCTCTTCTCATATGAATTTGCATCATTCCCACATGCATTCACGTCTTTATCCTACCTTCCCATATGCTCTTCCTTCTTCCCTCCTCTCTTCCTTACCTCTTTACCCTAGCTTCATTCCCACATCCTCTTCCATCTTCTAAACTCTCTTCGCATATGCATATGCATGGAATGCAATATGCATTCCCATATCCTCTTCCCTCTTATAAACCCTCTTCTCATATGCATATGCATATGCATATGCATGGAATACCAGATGCGTTCCCATATCCTCTTCCCTCTTCTAAACCCTCTTCTTATATGCATATGCATGGAATGCATAATGCATTCCCATATCATCTTCCCTCTTCACCCTCTTCTAATATGCATATCCATATCCATATGCATCATGCTTCCCTCTTCCATATGCATTCCCATATGCATAATCCAGATGCATCAGGCTTCCCTCTTTCATATGAAAAATGCATTATGCATATGCATCATACTTCTCTCTTTCTCTACCCTCTTCAATCTTTCACATGCATTTTGCATATGCATAATGCTTCATGTATAATTATGCTTCCCTATACCCTCTTCCCCTACCCTCTTCCATATGCATATGTACAATGCATATGCATTATGCACAATGCATATGCATTATGCATCATGCTTCCCATATGCATATGCATTAATGCATGATGCTTTATCTCTTCCCTTACCTCTTCCCTCAAGTCCCCTACCCTCCGTGCCTACCCTCTTTCATTATGCATATCCCTACTCTCCCACATGCCCATATGCATCATCCCTTCCCATATTCTCTTCCCTCTTCTAAACCCTCTTCTCATATGCACTATGCATTCCCATGCATTCCCTCTTTCATATGCATACTCCCTTGCCCCTATTCTCTCCCCTTTTCCCTATTCCCTTTCCTCTCCCGTATTCCCCTACCCTCTTCCCTCTTCCCTCTCCCTACCCTCTTCCCCTGCCCTCTTCTCTCTTCCCTTTACCCTCTTCCCTTCACCCTTCCCTAAACCCTACCCCCTTCCACTACTCTCTTTCATATGCAAAATACATTATGAAAATGCATAATTCATACGCATTATGTACATGCACATGCATTACATATTTGCATGTGCATAATGCATTTTTCATATGCATTAATGCATCATGCTTTGCCCTCTTCCCCCTACCCTCTTCCCTCTACCTTGTTCCCTTCCCCTTCCTAAATCCTACCCTCTTCCCCTACCCTCTTTCATATGCAAAATGCATTATGCATCATGCTTCCCGTATGCATTATTCTTCCCTCTACCCTTTTCCCCTACCCTCTTCCATATGCACATATGTACAAAGCATATGCATTATGCACCATGATTCACATATGCATAAGCATTAATGCATCATGCTTTACCGCTTCCCTTCCCTCTTCCCTCTTCTCCTACCCTCTTCCCCTATCCTCTTCCATTATGCAAAATGCATTATGCATATCCATATGCATATGCATTATGCACTTTCATATGCATAATGCATTTTGCAATCTAGTAGGTAGGCCTCTCCATCACCTAGGCCCCCTCATTCCCACTCATTCCTAGTAGGCAAGATTAGAGTCCTTGTCGGCGAGTGGGAGCCAGTCTCATAGGAGACCCTCGCATTGTTGTGCTCGTGGTGATGATGTGGATGAGACTGCACTGACTACAGTACTAGTTCATCCAATTCACTTATCTCTCACTCACCATCCACCTCACCCATCATTCATGTGTCCCAGCCTCATGATTGTTATGCTGGGAGGGATGTAGGACCCTCTTCACATAGGAGACAGAGAGTGCATAGGCCTCCTCCCACAGCTCCCACTTCCACACCTCCTGCTTTGCCCTTGCCTAGTACTACACCTCCCAAAGTTGAGGCCACTCCATCACCTAGGCCCCCTCATTCCCAACAGGTGAGATCAAAGTCCTTTTCAAGGAGTGGGAGCCAGTCTCATAGGAGACCCTCAAATTGGTGTGCTTGTGGTGAGGATGTGGATGAGACTACACTGACTATAGTACCAGTTCATCTGACCACCCCTATCTCTTGCTCACCATCTGCCTCGCCCATCACTCATGTGTCCCAGCCTCACAGTTGTTACGTGGCTTGGAGGGATGTAGGACCCTCTTCACATAGGAGACAGATATTGCATAGGCCTCCTCCCACATCTCTCACTTCCATAGCTCCCACTTCACCTTTGCCTAGTACTACAGCTCCCAAAGCTCTCAAGCCACTCCCTCTAGTCCCACATGGGTAACAGGAATAGGAGAGTCACCCGATTATATCAGTGTGTGTAGAGAGATCAATGAGGATCCTAAGGGTAGCATAGTCATAGCATGGATGAGGCATCTTATGACCATACACTTTCCCTCTGGTTTTATGAACACATGGCCTCACAAGCCTCAGCACAAGAAGGATGTAGTCCTTGAGGCCCTCCGCTACGAGTTCAGATGTGTGACACCAGGCCAAGATTTTGACACAAAGTACATGCTACCATGGGTGTGCAAGGTATTGAAACATCGACGCTCTAAGATTAGAGATGCAGTGTAGGCTCGTAAAGCAAATCCTACCTGGGTTGATCTGGAGGGTTGGAATCAAACCAAGAGGGAGTTTTGCAATGAGCCAGACAAGTGGGACCAGCAAAGGAAAGCAAAGCAAGTGGCCATGGACACACATGGATCTTTCCACCTTGGCAATGGCGGTGGTAAGGCATCCTTCCGTGCTTGGTTTGTAAGTATTTTTTCCATCTTTCTCGCTTTCTTTGTATGCTTTTATTGGTCATTTGGATTCATATTCATATAATAAAATTGATTTTAATTCTTGTAGTGCGATGCAATGGGTTGTCCTATGAGGGAGGAGGGGTACTACTTTGGCTATGAAAAATGGCACGGATGCCATGTTTTAAATGGTTGAGAATGGAGGTGAAGCAGTTAATTGGATGGTTGTGTCAGTGTGCCACGTAAGTAATTCAACCTTGGATTGGATTGTTGCTCTCATTACTCTTGCTATCTAATTTTGAAGCCAATAATATGTTAAATGATTCCATTGCTGATGCATGAAATGGCAGGAAGGGGGTGGGGATGAGAACATGGGTGGGGATGAGGATGAGGGCAAGGGCAAGGGTGAGGGCGAGCATTCAATAGGAGACAGTGGTGGTGGTGATGACAACAGGAGTGGCATAGATTTAGGCAGCTAGCATATACTTAGCAAGCATACGGCCATTTTCCATGAGGCCATTTTGTATCATCAACAACCATGTTTTGTAACTTGCTTCCTATGGTCACACCTAGATGTATTTGTACAAACAAACTTTTGAATTGACATAATGGAATTTATACTTTGCATTCTATGTGTCTATGTGTTGTGCATTGCTCTATCCTAAACTTGCAAATACATGCCATGTGTCCATTTGGAAGAATATACTAGATCTATTGCGTTCCATGAAAAGCTGGGCCAAATGTGGCTAATCTAGCCACATTCTGCCCCAAAAAAAAATATTTTTTGCAGAGGTGGTATGATCATCGGTATAATTGTATGTATGTTGACATACCGGCGCTCATTCCAACAAAAATACCATCATACATACTGATGAAACTCAAAACAAGAGCATACCGATGGTTACATTGACGTGTTGGTTCTTATTGCCATACCAATGGTTCTTGAATGAAAATAACCTTTTTAAAAAATGCATTTTTCATTATTGACGTATGTATGCTCATCAAAAATTGATTGGTCCCTTGTACTATTGTTTGTTGTGTTGAAGATGGATTCATTATCATGGGCATACAAAGATGTCTTGACATGCAATATCTATCTCCTTATTTGCACTCATGTGTTTGAACTTTTGAGAGAATTAACCAATGAGTTGATACTTCAATCCATAAAAGTGATAATTGTGGTCAACAATTTACATGCAAAATAAGCATAGGAAAAATAAATATCATCCATGCTAGTGCTTTTGATCAAAAATAGCATCAAAATCATATGAAAGACAACTACAATTCAAAATCAATCTAAAAATGTGTGATGGTGTTCCATTCTATAAGCACATAGGGTTCACTATATAGAAAACCAAACTGTCATGTGCGTCAAAATGGGATATTAGAAATCCCTTATCTATGAATTTTGAGCAAAGTTCTTCTCCATCACTCTTTACAAATTTTCATTGCGTCTCTTTCCATGTAATTTCTTGCTATGTCGCTCATAAGCATGTTGAAGATCACTGTAGTTCATAGTGTACAAAATCAAATCTAGTAGCATATCCTTTGGCCTATTTGTGTTTTGAAGCATTTTAGGCCACATTGCACTTGCTTGGGGGCAAGATTTTGCTAAGGTGTATTGCTGGAGGTGGGAAACCACAACGGTTGAAATTTTAACTACCCTGTAGACTATCAAATTTTCATGCCTTCTGCTCTTGCAAATGTTTGGAATAAAGTACATCAAACCATGCCACACTATAATCAACTATCAGAACCTCTCGACTCCCGCCTTGCAAGATATTATATGCATTTTCTTTGTAGTATTTTCTTTGGTATATAAAGTATCTTCTTATCTTTGTTAGGTATTGTTTGATTTATTTTCTCGATGGCAATGGCAAGATGCAATTAATCCTTTTCCCTACAAGCTGCACGATTTGGTTTGGCATTGTCTTCTTTATGTGGGTAAATTGTCTTCTTTGCTTTGCTTGCCTCACAAGCTCAGTGGTCTCGGTTTGATTGCCTTGCTTTGCTTTGCTTGCCTCACTAGCTCAGTGGTCTCTATTTCTTTGCTTTGCTTGCCTCATAAGCTTGATGGTTTCTGTCTAATCGCCGCCATGGCAATGGCAATATGCAGCTCTTCATGGGAGCTTGCAAGAGAAGCATACAAAGGCAGCAAGATTAAAAAGCTGAAAAGTTTGGTCGATTCTCACAGAGCAAATTGCAAGATGAGGAAAGATATGCCATGAATGAGGAAACAAGCTCAAAGCGGCAACAAAATACATTTATGCAACATATGCAAAGGGAGAAACAATGAGAAGATTAGAAGACTCCTTGTAGAGTAGTGGCAAGAATTAGTGGTTGTAGATGGATGCATTTAAACATTGCCATCAGAGCAAAGAACACAAGTTGTGGTCAATCAATTGGTGGAAGAATTCACTACAATAGCATCAGGCCATTCATATGAGTACCAATCTTATGTCATCAGAAGCTTTATGTTCCACTTTAAATTTCATAGAGCGACAACTCTTCCAACACCTTAGGAGATGCATGCACAAGAGACACTACTTTCCAACCAAAGAAATGGCATACACAAAGTGAAATGGGTGCACCCATTAAATCAACTAGCTGCAAAGAGGGACACTTTAGCTATGCTAGGCTCCAACGATTAGACATAAAGTAAAATCAATGCAATATAATCCAAAATTGAAAAGTATGTGGGCTTCAATAGAATGCTAGAAAAAGAAAGGCAACCTAAGTGCAGAAGTCACTACTAAAGTGACATTGTTCTAGCATAAGAACACAAGAGTTTCATCAAACAAGAAGCACATTTGGGAAAATCGGACAATATGCAAGAAGTTTGAGTAGCACGTCATACACCTGCTTGACATAAGAACATAAGAATTTCGTCAAACAAGAAGTACATTTGTGAAAACCAAACAATATGCAAGCAGTTTGAGGAGCACATCATACTCTTTGTTAACACAAGAACACAAGAGTTTCATCAAACAAGTACATTTGCGAAAACCAGACAATATGCAAGCAGTTTGATGAGCACATCATACACTTGCTTAACATAACACATGTCAATGGTTGTCGTAAGATATATAATGTGGTGGTTGTCTGTGATTGTAAAGCTTTAGTTTTAATTGTTGAAATTCTAGAGTGATTGTCCTTTGCAAAAAATTCCGAGATGATTTTTTTTACATTTCTAAATCCAGATATTTATCCAAGAAAGTATGGAACTATACTTTCTTTAGGCTCAAGAATGTTTATCTCTTCTCTAGAAAAAGGTATGGGAGGCCATTTAGAGGGATAGAAGAGCTCCTTTTGAGGTACTTTTGTTGCAGAAAGTAGGGGTCCTAAGTACTTTTTATAGGGAGGAAATCCCCCTTCCTAGGTACTTTCATGACAAGAGTAGGGGGGGAGGTCACTCTCCAAGTTCTTAAACTGGTGAAAGTAGTGAAGGTAACTTTTCAAGGTTCCCATAACTTTCAAAACTAGCCCATCATTTACTTGCTTAACACAACATGGTGTTTTCTGTTATTGTAAATCTTTAGTTTAATTGTTTGAATTCCAAATTGATTGTCCTGAACCAACCCATCATACACTTGCTTAAAACAGCACAGATTAGTGGTTATCCTAACCAATGCAGTGGTTATCTGTGATTGGAACGCTTTAGTTCTAACTGTTTGGATTCTAAAGCGATTGCCCTAAACCAACCCAACTAGCTCAGTGGTACAAACATTCTACAACATACCACTGAGTTGGTTAATATGTAATACCAATTATGTGGTTGAAGCAGAAATAGACAACAACATGCTACCAAGTTGATTCAAGTCAAACACTAGTTATGTGATGGTCCTAAATCAACATGGTTGGAATAGAAATAAATAGTAATATCAATGAGATGGTGATGTTCATAATGTGTAATTGGGTGATGTTATTAATGTCTATAATTGATTTTTTTTAATGTTCTTAATGGGATTGTCCAAACCAGCACAATCATTGGAACTAGAACATCATGCAACATACCACCGAGCTAGTTCATGTCAAACAGTAATATAGTTTGCATGCACCTTTTTGTGGTCATGTTCTAGACCAGCCCAACCAATTCTTTTAGTTTCAACTGTTTGAATTCTAAAGTGATTGTCCTAAACTAGCCCAACCAGCTTGGTGGTAGGAATAGAGTGTGACATACTATCGAGCTGGTAACATGAGTTATGTGGTTGGAACATAAATAAACACCAACATGACACGAAGCTAGTTCAGGTGACACACTAGTTAGGAGATTGTCCTTTTTCAATGTGGTCGAAATAGAAATAAAAATCAATATTATTCAACTAGATATATTTTTAATGGGTATTGGATTATGTTCTAAGTATGTAACTGATTTGTTTTAATGTCCTTAATGTGATCGTCCAAAGTTAGCCCAATGATTGGAACTCGAAGATCATGCCACATACCACCGAGCTAGTTTTAATCAAACACACCAAGCTAGTTTGGTCAATCACATCAAGAACATTAAAATAAACCAACTACACATTAAGAACATCATGCAACATACCACTGCGCTTGATGTACCTTCTTGTTATTGCACAATTGATCATGTTCTAGACCAACCTAGTGGTTGAATTTTTTTTCCTTGTATTGAATAATTGTTTTGTTTTCTAGTTGTTCTAGAGTTTAATTACTTAATTTTAAACTATAACATCAATAAATAGTTTGCATGCACCTTTTTGTTATTATTGTAATTGACCTATAGATGCACTAGACCAATTATGGTGAAATTGTTTTGTTTTCTAATGATTGAAGGTAGTTGAAATAGTCATTGTCCTAAACCAACCCAGTGGTTGAAATTGTTTTGTTTTCTCATAGTGAATATTTTAGTAGATGTTTTGTTTAATTACTAAGTTTTCAACAGACTAGTTTTGGATTAGGTGAATAGACAATGTTGTATCTCAAGTTTTAGCTCAAAAACATGATGTTTCAATTGGGCAAATCCCCCATCCTTTCGACCATCTTGAAGCTGCTAATGTAGCTCCTTGATGTGTTGCTTTGCTTCTATCTTTCTATCTCCACCATTCTTTTAGTAGCCTCAGCTTGCTCTTGTGCTTGCAATGCCTTTGATTATGCCTCCTCTATCATGGCTTCTACACCCTCCTTGAAAATTCTCTCACGTTGCATTTTTTTTTCTGCATTGGTGGCTTTCATGTTCCAAACTTTTGATCCACTTCTCATATTGCTCAATGTATGATTTGAGGTTATTCCCCATCAAGTAGATTCCAACTATCATTACCTAAGGTGACAATTTAGATTTTCCATCCAAGAAATTCATCAAGTTAGTCAGCACGCTCTTGGGGATCACCTTAGAGAAAGAATTCAAATGATCATTCGATTTCTCTACTATTGCTTGAACATGTCAAAACTTCATTGTTCCCCTCCTATCAAGAAAGAACTACCTTATTTCTTTCAATACTTCTTGAACATCTCCTGGCAAGTTCGACACCTTGATTCCACCATCTATACTAGTATGAGCATTGGCATAATGAGTTGAAAGATCATTTCTCTTCCAAGACCTCTCTAAGAATTGTGCTTCTTGTCACCTCCAAGAATGTGTAGCACCTTTTCAATCAATCCTTCATTGATGCTAATCTTATTACTCTTACAAACAATGAATCCATCCTTCAAGTCCACAAACTCTATCAACTTGGTGAAGTTATCTAGAGAGACCTCCGAGGTTCAAATGCCTTCATAACTGACCATATTAAGAAGGGGGCAGGGGAGTTGTGTGAGAAGCTCTCGGATTCTGTAGAGGGGTTTTGAAGGTTGTATGAGGATATCTCGGCCTTTGGAGAGGGGACTGACACATTTTCGAGCTCAGTGATTTGGGGGAATCCATTGGGAGAGAGGATAGAAGTTGCAAGAAGACTACAAGGGAGTATAGAAGTTGTAGGAAGAGTGTAAGGGAGTTCAAAAATGGCAATAAAGAAAGGAAATGAAAGAGTCAAAAGGCTTAAGTAGGGTTATGGCTACGCCAACCACTGATGCTATGAGACTTAATTACCAGACATGTGGCCCAGATTTTATTGATTTCATTGGTTGATTATTTGGAAAGTTTCTGCCAAATTCTAATTACTAGCAACTGTAGTGGCATCAAATTTTATGCATGCATGTATTGCCTAGATGTTCATTGATTTGATTCAAGGTAGATTGAGGGAGCAGACAAAAAATGCTGAAAGTAGTCAAGCAGTGTCTGTAGGTATGAGAAGTTTTGTTTCGAAGGGAAGAATGAAATATAGCAAGTGAGAATACAAGGGAACATGTATATTATGCACAATTTAGTGGCGTTTATTTGTATTAGACTAATGCTAGGGGCAATTGGCAAAGAACATGAGAAGTGATGGCCAAATTGGTAAGTGGTGTTATGGATAAAATTGTCTAAGGAAAAAGGCATTAATATGTGTGTGTGTTTGTATATGTGGCAATAGTATAATAAAATATGGTGTGCATAGGGCCCAGGGTTGAGGTGGCAGGGCATGACCATGTGCCACCCTTCCATGTAAGAGGACCCATAAGGTGTGTTGTACATAATCCATAATAGTAATATTATAAAATGCAAGGTGGCATGGCTCCTCCATGTGCCACCCCTCCACCTAGGCTGCATTTAGTGAGATATAGCTCAAAGTCCATGGGAGAAGCAATATAAAATAGGTGGAGATAGATATTATATTGAGTTATTCCCTCCATATGGGATAGGCCCATGTGGGGGAGGTATAGAAGGACCAAGAGAGCTAGTTAAATAATGGGGAAAGTAGGATGAGGTGGCAAGATTCCTTGTGCCAACCCTCCACTTGTCCTCCTAGAGGTTTGAACATATTATAAAATTGGAAAGAGACCAAGGGAGTATCATAGACTTGAGATATGGGGCTTGATTTATGTGGAAAATTGAGGCAAAGGGTTGTCGCACACAATTGAGAGTGCGTAACCACCTAGCCCACATGGGAGACTTTTCCACACACACCATGCATGTGGGAGGATACATTAATGTGGAGAGACCCCCTCTTTTGGCAATAAAAGGAAGGGGCAATTCCTTGATGGGACACGCTCATTCTTGTAAAGCCACTTAGCTAGTATTTTGATATTTCCCTCTCATCCCTTCTTTCAAATAAAGTATGGTTCTCTTCCATTGATGTCTACATCTCAACATTCCTCCTCCTATCATGTACATGCTTCTCTTCCCCCTCTCCTTTCCCCTTGTGTCATAGTCTCCCTTTTCCTTCCCTCCACTTCTAATTCCTTTTTCACCCCTATGACATCCCTTCGCCCTCATGATCTCCTTTTCTCTATGGCCTTTGAGCGTCGCCATATTTAGCCTCTAGCCTCTGGTCTCGATAACTTTTCCAGCTAAAAGTTTTGGTGTGGCTGCTGGGATATGAATCTCCACGGCTAGTGGCGAATCTTCTACTCGTACGGGTTACATCTACAAAACTATACCATCTGTGCTCTTTCTAAGCTACTGCGCGTGCATTCGATTCGTGCGTCTCCTGTGCGACAGTTCTCTGGACTGCTGCGATTTCTGGTTGCGGACAGTTTTCTGCATTCACCCGCACGACAGTTCTCTGGATTACTGTGACTTTTGGTTGCAGACAGTTTTCTGCACTCACCTGCGTGACAGTTCTCTGGACTGCTGTGGCCTCTGGTCGCAGACTGTTTTCTGAGCCCCTGCAAAAGAGTAACAGCAGATCCCGCGCCCCCCTATCTCTTCTCTTCTTCTTCTTCTCTTTCTCTTTCTCTTTCTCTTCTCCTTCTCCTCTCCTCTCCTCTCTTTTTATTAAAGAGTAGGATTGGAACCCAAGACCTCCCCCTTCACAAAAGAAAGTCATCATTGGGCCAACAAGTTGGAAGTGGTAAAAATGTAATGATTTTTGTTCATATATTGAAATCGTGGGAGCTGTAACTCTCTAACCATAGGGAGTTTGCTCTTACTGTAAAAAGCAAAAATACTTCATTTTATGTGCTCTATCCACATCTCTTGCTAGATCGCCGATTCAAAACTTCTCTAAGCTCACTTCACGGATGCACGCCTCACGAGAAGGGTGGACATTTATGTCACTTCTCGACACATTTAAGGAATTGATGCCTGTTCCTCCGCACCTTATGGCTACCAATGCACGAGATGTCTTCCTTGATCTTCATGTCAACCTTCAACGGCTGATTGTCCAGTGCATTATTGAAGGAGATGACGGGTGGAATGATACACCATGGATGATTCATGGTGAAGAACTACTGATACGCTGGGAGGATTTCGACTTTACTTCTACTCATTGTGCGGTGATCGAACTACTTGCTGCTTCAGAGGTAATTAAAACGGTGTCCTTCATCGAAGGGTGGGATGCTCCCCAAGCTTGGGAGGAGATTTGGCACATCTGCCTTTTGATTCCTATGGAATAGCTCGTCCTGAATGGTTTATTCACAATCTCATTACAAAGGTTTCTAGGCCTCGGCTATGGTCGGTAATGTTTCGACCAAGGAATCCATTTGTACCTAATCAGCCTTTTGTGCCTCATTTCGAGCTTCAAATTGTAATTCTTTTTGGGCTTAAGATAAACTATCAACAAAGGATTGCAAGTTTATTTGGTGCTGAACGTTTGGCTCAAGTGTTGAATTCTCCCCACCCTCTCCTCCTACCTATCTTGGACTACCGAGAAACTTGGGATGTCCGAATTTTAGTCTTGGAGTGATGACATCTTGGATTCTTCAATTTGATGGAGCTTACAAACCTTCGACCAAGGTGGCTAGCGTGGGTGTGAAGCTCACTTCACCGGGTGGTGAGGAGTATTGTTATAGCAAGTCTTCACCTGCAAGTACCTGCAATCAAGCTGAGTACTCGGCGCTCATTTTTGGGCTACAAAAGGCACAACAACATCATGCCAAGCAATTGGAGGTGCAAGGAGATTCTCAACTAGTGTGTGAATAAGTTAGTGGAAGGTGGAAGGTGCGGAGAAAAGGCTTGGTTCCACGACATCAACAAGCCTTGGAACTTTGCAACCAATTTGAAAAGGTAAAAATTCAGCATATCCCTCGAACTCGAAATCTTGTTGCTGATTTCTTGGCACGTGAAGCTTGTACTTCAATCACGCATGACGCGAGTGGAAGCGCCACCCCAACAAAGCTACAAGCCACGAAGGAGGGTGATCATTTGTAAGGAATGCAAAGGTTGTGGTCATCATGAAACTAAGTGTTGGGCATACTTGATACGAGTTCACCGACTTCGGCAGATCATCAGGAGGGTTCTCAAGGACATTGCTCAAAAGAAGGATGCCAGACCGCACACCCCTTGAAGAAATAGCATGGCGACTACAAGAACTGGAAGAAGTTGAAGGTGATGTGCAAGCTCTCCAACTGTTGACATTTGTCATGGCATTCTTGTTTGCCTTGATGAACAACCTCATGCAACGCCACGCCTCTAACCGTCGCTTGTAATGATCAATGTGATATCATGAGGGTTGGTCCTTTTAAGATTGTCTATGTGCTATTCTATGCTGAAGATTCTTCTCGTGTAATATTTCACACTACACCAGTCAAACCCTACCCTGCCTATGTGTGCTTTTTGGATGTATCTTCACCCGATTTTCAGTTCAAGCTTCCTCTTACTATTGTTCGTCCATAGATAAGCCCCTCTTTTCCATCTTCTAAGCATGGCTAACATTCCCGTGTTTTGTGGACGAGTAGAAGAAAATCCAAATGAGTATCTTGTGGCCTTCAAGCGCCGTTGTGTTTCTCTCAACTTTCTTACTGAAGACAGATGGCTATTGGTTCTTCTCACATTTCTAAAGGGTTTGGCTCAAGTGTGGTATGAGAAGCAAACCAAAGACGTTCGCCAAAGCTGGACAAGGTTGACAGCAGCAATGATTGAGTATTTCGGCAAAGAAGAGGAGCCGGAGAATGTGTACCTGCAGGTGGCAAACTTGAAGCAGTCAAAAGGTGAGACGACACGTCGATATGTGGATCGAGTGGCCGTGCTCCTAGACCGTTTGATTGCCACACAGGAGGACAATGCCGGGTTTCGTGCCGGAATGACTCAGCATGTGCTGGGCTACCTTGTAGCAGGAGCGAGTGATGAATTCCGCCTCAAGCTTAAATGGGAGAATCCAGAAACTATGGTGCTAGCACATGAGATTGCTCAAAAGTTTGATAAAGTTCAGTCTGACCCTGCCTCAAAGAAGACGATTGTCCCTCCGCATCCCCCTCAATTCCTGCAACAACAACCTAGGGGGTCTAACTCAGGGGCATACCCCCACCCCTCATCAGGGATGTATCCACCGCCTCCACCTCAAATGTATGATCCTCCCTTAGATGCTTACCCTCAACAAGGTGGATATCCTCATCCTCTGCCTCGAAGATTTCCCCAGCCTCGCCCACGAGTTCCCCTCCTCTCTACTCCCATGGCCCCTCCAACTAAAGAGGCCCCCCCTGCAACAGAACCTAGAGTCAATGACCTAGCCAAGGCCCTAAATGACCTTCGGCTTGAGATGGTGGGCATCAGAAATCAATACAACCGCCCTCCAATAGATCGTGCTAATGTTGTATGCTACGAGTGCCACCAGAAGGGTCATTATCACACAGAATGCCCCAATATTCCAAGGGTGAATCTTCTAAGTGAGTCGGGCACTGAGGATTCTGATGTAGAGATCCTTGACCTTGGGAAAAGAAGTCGTGCCACCTCGGACCCCTCTCCAAACCGTGGACCGAGCCACCCCAGGAAGAAGGTGTCCTTCTCAGAGCCCTCAGATGCTGAGATGGTAGACCCACCAACAGAGAAGACTAAAAGATCTCGTAGGAGTAAGTGGTCACCCTCGGACTTTCCCATCGGCTTAGGGCAAGAGGACTATTCGGTCGTTCAGGACCTTGCTCATCGGTCTTTGAGCATCACACTCCCTCAACTAATAGCATTAAGCCCTAAGGTGAGACGTGAGTTGTAGCAAGGTCTCTCAACAAGGAAGAGCAAGAAAAAGGGAAAGGTACGAGAGGTATCTTCTATCTCTGAAGAAATTGATCGGCATCTGCATACAGTAGATGTCATCATAGATAATTGCCGTGTCAAAAATGTGTGTGTTGATGGGGGAGCTGCATGTAATATCATGGTGCCCCGAATCATGAAGAAATTGAATTTGAAATGTACAAGGCATTCCTCCACTCGAATCAAGGTAGCAGATGGTCGACGACTCTCCACCATGGGAGTCATTGAGGATTTGCCCATCACTGTCAATGGTTTGACCACCACTGTCAATTTCTATGTAGTGGACATTGAAGATACAGGCCGAAGTTACCCAGCCATACTCGGGAGACCATGGTTGAGAAAAAGTGATGCAGTCAGCTATTGAAAGGCAGGACACATGTCTTTTGGTGCTTCGAAGGAGAAGATCCCAGTGCAACCTGGTGCCATGGAACCGGAAGAAGAAGAGGAGCATGACAGTGATACTATCTCATCTTCAGTGTCTGAGTCCATGGAAGAATCAGACGGGGGGGAGGAATTCTCAGAGGAGGAAGTTTACATGATGGGAATGTCTCCGACCCTGCCACCTGCAGAAAAGATAACAGCTAGTCCTCAACAGCTAGAATCAATGCTTTCTCCAGACCTCACTCCAGGTGAGAAAGATGAGTTTCTGGAAATGTTCAAAGATTTCCCTGACCTCTTTGCAACTAGCTACCACCACCTTCGCCATGTGACTGCCATAGAGCACAAGATAGAGCTGAAGCCTGATGCAAAGCCTGTGGCTCAGAAGTATCGGAGATTAGGGCCCCTGCAGACCGATGCTTTACGCTCAGAGTTGCAGAAGCTTGTAGAGGCTAGGTTTATTGTTCCGGTTCACAATACTGAATGGGTTTCACTAGTGGTAGTCATCCCAAAGAAAAACAACAAGTGACGAGTCTGCATCGACTACAAGAAACTCAATGCTGCCACCAAGAGGGATCATCATCCCCTGCCCTTTTAAGACCTCATTCTTGAGAAGGTAAGTGGTCATGAGATGTATACTTTCTGTGATGGTTACTCCGGGTTTTATCAAATCAGAATTGCCGAGGAAGATGTGCTTAAAACCACATTTGCCACACCTTGGGGGACATTTGCATTCAAATTAATGCCATTTGGCCTCACCAATGCTCCTGCCACCTTTCAAAGATTTATGTAGATGGTGTTTGCTCCTTATTTGGGGGATTTCTTGGAGGTGTTTTTAGATGATTTCTGTATATTCTCATCACGTAAGGAGCACATCATGAAGGTTAGATTGGCCTTCCAAAGGGTCAATGATGCAAATGGTAGTCTCAACCCTGAGAAATGCACCATTGGAGCCACTCAAGGGAGGTTATTGGAACATGTTGTCTCATCCGAGGGCATCAAGCCTGACCCCGAGAAGGTAGAAGCCATCCTCAAGCTCTCCCCACCTACAACCAAACGTCAGGTATGCTCATTTGTCAATCTAGCAGGATACTATCGCCGCTTCATTGATCAATATGCTGCTTTGACATGGCCCATGACTATGCTATTAAAAGATGGGGTTGATTTCTCTTGGGATGAGGATTGTGATCATGGGTTTGCACAAATCAAGAATGCTCTGGCTTCAGAACCCATTCTACGCAATCCAGACTGGTCAAAGACCTTTTATATCAATCCTAGGTTTGGTGAGCACATTCTGGCAGGTATTCTTCTCCAGCAAGGGGAGGATCGGTTCATGTACCCCGTTCGATTTGCTTCTCGACAATTGCTCGACACTGAGCGACGCTATTCAGAGGCTGACAAGCATGCATTATCTTTGGTGTTTTGCATTGAGAAATTTAAGCATTATGTGGCTAGAAAGTCCTTCTTTAAACTCACTGGCAGTGGTCTTGCAAAGCAGGTTCTTTAATCACCAAATCCCATGGGCCGGTTGGCCAAATGGTTGGCAGTTCTACAAGAATATGATTTTTCTTTCAAAATTGTAAAAGGGGGTTTTCCAACTTGAAGAATGCTTTGATTGATTTAGAGGAGTGCCTTGATTTAACCCTGGTAGCAGCCATAGAAGTTGGGGATCCTTGGTATGGTGGTATCTACAAGTTTTTGACCGCTTTCTCCTTTCCTTCAGAAAGTACTAGCTATGAGAGAAAGAAGATCTGCAGAGATTGTAGGCGCTACACCCTCCTTGATGGGGTTGTACCATCAAGGCATGGATGGGGTACTCAGATGGGCCATTGATGCAGATGAAGTGCCTAAGGTATTGAAGCATTATCATGATGGATTTTGTGGAGGCCACTATGCCAATGACTATACAGCTAAGAAGATTTTACATGCTGGATACTATTGGCCGACCTTGTTCAAGGATGTCACTTTGTATTGCAAAACCTATGAACCATGTCAATTCTTCGGTAGGAAGGATTTGCATCCCGAGCAACATCACCCAGTAATGTCCATCCATCCGTTTTAGAAATGGGGAATAGATTTTGTCGGGCCCTTGCCCATGACTGCCCGCAAAAAGAAGTATCTTTTGGTAGCCACTCAGTATGTCACTAAGTGGGCTGAAGCTATTGCCCTCTCTGCTGCAAATGGCAAGGCAGTTTCAAATTTCATATTTGAACGTATCTGCACAAGGTTTGGGACACCCATGGAGATAGTCTCTGACCATGGGAGTCCATTCTTAAATGAAGCAATGGAGTTACTCATGGATCGCATGGGCATTGATCATCACACTTCTAGCATCTATTATCCAGCATCCATGGGTGAAACAGAGCGGACCAATGGCCTCCTTTGTAAAACCATGGGAAAAATGGCCACAGGGAATAGGAGCCAATGGGATCAGAAGGTCACTAAAGCCGTGTGGGCTTACAACATCACTCATAAAACATCTACAGGTCACACCCCTTTTGAGTTGGTGTATGGTACTGAGGTAGTTTTACCACTAGAGATAGAGATTCCGGCCTTGAGATTGGCACAGGAACAGAGATGACAGAAGATGAACATGTAGAGGCCAGATTGGTACAACTTGAGAAGTTAGATGAGACCCGACGCCTTGCACTACATCAAAAAGAGATCCAAAAGAATCGACAAAAGGCCCGATTGGATGCTAAGATTCGCAAGGGATGGGAAAGACACTTTGCTGAGGGGGATGTTGTGCTTTGATAATAGATTGGACCACCAAATGGATAAGAAGTTTTTGCCACTGTGGGCTGGTCCATACAAAGTCATCAAAGAACGTAGCAACGGGTCTGTACAAGTTCAGGAGCTGCATGAACCATATGGCAAGAAGGTGATCAACAAGCGTTACCTCAAGCCTTTCTTTGTGCGTGATGGTCCCAGGCATGGAAATGCTATGCATTCCCTGCCTGGGGGGGGTAACTGTTATGGATAAAATTGTCTAAGGAAAAAGGCATTAATATGTGTGTGTGTTTGTATATGTGGCAATAGTATAATAAAATATGGTGTGCATAGGGCCCAGGGTTGAGGTGGCAGGGCATGACCATGTGCCACCCTTCCATGTAAGAGGACCCATAAGGTGTGTTGTACATAATCCATAATAGTAATATTATAAAATGCAAGGTGGCATGGCTCCTCCATGTGCCACCCCTCCACCTAGGCTGCATTTAGTGAGATATGGCTCAAAGTCCATGGGAGAAGCAATATAAAATAGGTGGAGATAGATATTATATTGAGTTATTCCCTCCATATGGGATAGGCCCATGTGGGGGAGGTATAGAAGGACCAAGAGAGCTAGTTAAATAATGGGGAAAGTAGGATGAGGTGGCAAGATTCATTGTGCCAACCCTCCACTTGTCCTCCTAAAGGTTTGAACATATTATAAAATTGGAAAGAGACCAAGGGAGTATCATAGACTTGAGATATGGGGCTTGATTTATGTGGAAAATTGAGGCAAAGGGTTGTCGCACACAATTGAGAGTGCGTAACCACCTAGCCCACATGGGAGACTTTTCCACACACACCATGCATGTGGGAGGATACATTAATGTGGAGAGACCCCCTCTTTTGGCTATAAAAGGAAGGGGCAATTCCTTGATGGGACACGCTCATTCTTGTAAAGCCACCTAGCTAGTATTTTGATATTTCCCTCTCATCCCTTCTTTCAAATAAAGTATAGTTCTCTTCCATTGATGTCTACATCTCAACATTCCTCCTCCTATCATGTACATGCTTCTCTTCCCCCTCTCCCTTTCCCCTTGTGTCATAGTCTCCCTTTTCCTTCCCTCCACTTCTAATTCCTTTTTCACCCCTATGACATCCCTT
The DNA here is from genome assembly GCF_047967505.1 of Dipteris shenzhenensis. Taxonomy (NCBI): domain Eukaryota; kingdom Viridiplantae; phylum Streptophyta; class Polypodiopsida; order Gleicheniales; family Dipteridaceae; genus Dipteris; species Dipteris shenzhenensis. The sequence continues at coordinate 38,425,995 of NC_141602.1, read as the reverse complement.
CGCCCTCATGATCTCCTTTTCTCTATGGCCTTTGAGTGTCGCCATATTTAGCCTCTAGCCTCTAGTCTCGATAACTTTTCCGGCTAAAAGTAAATGGTGATGAGAAAGTGACCACAATGAGTCCGCAAAAGTGTGAGAGAAACCATCAATAGAGAAACATACTTGAAGAAGTTCATGAAGATATCATCATGGAGCATAATAGCCGTGTCTAAGTATGAGGTATGTAACCATTACAAGCAGCAATATTAAGTGAGGTATGATCTGCAATGGAAACCTACATGAGGAGCATAGAATGAGAGCAAGGAAGTGAACCGTGTGGCTGTGAACATGATAGTTAAAAAGGATTTAGAGAAATGGTATGAAGTAGTCGTAAAACATATGATCATAGTTAACATTACGTGAACTTTTTGGGTAGTGCGAGGTTTAAAGGTAAAGAATGAGAGAGAGAGAGAGAGAGAGAGAGAGAGAGAGAGAGAGAGATGTAGTTTGCAAGAACATTGGTTGGAACAAAGAAGATCAGTGTGTAACAAGAAAACATTATGAACATAAAGATTAGTAAGTGGATTCATAAGTAATGCAGCAAATCATGAGTTTAATATGATGAAATGTTATTACAAGAGGGGAGAACTTGGATATAAGTGGAAGGTAGAAGAGATGTGGTGGTGATTGTTATATAGACTGCCATAGGGTTTATGGGTAAAGGACAACAATGAAAAGACAAAGAGAAGATGGAATAGGAGAGAGTCTGAGGCAATAAAGAGTTAAGGGAGAAAGACACATCCCCGAAAGAGAGAGAGAGAATCCTTTATAAATGTATAATGTAGAGCATGGGGGTTAGTCTAAAATGAACTAGAACCAAAAACAAAAAGTCTAGAGTAAGAGTTTAAAAAAAAGGGAAGAGGGGTATATTAGATTAAAAGTTAATGTCTAAAGATCTAAGAGTGTAGTTGTGAAGCATTGGAAGTTTAAGAAATACTGGGAGCTGAAATATTAGGTGCTTTGAAGCATATAAAAATCACAGAAGTGTAATGTGAGTAGTATATGATGGAGTATAGGTAATCGGGGTGTGAAAGAGCCATTCATTAATATTCTAAATGAAGGGAGCTACCAATAATATGCAAGTATTTATTATTGTGTGAGGGAAAGGTGTATAGAAATGTTGTAAATAAAGGGAGCGGAACAAAAATGTCAACAATGGCCGTAACTGTGAGAAGTTTTTAGAAGGGAATAATGTAATATAGCCGATGAGAATATAAGGGAACACGTATATTTATGCACAAATCAAAGGAGTTTATTTGTATTAGACTAATGTTGGGGCAATTGGCAAAGAACATGAGAAATGATGGCCAAATCGATGAGTCCGCAAAAGCATGAGAGAAACCATCAATGGAGAAATATACTTGAAGAAGTTCATGAAGATATCATCAAGGAGCATAATAGTCGTGTCACGCAAGGAGCGTGTAATTAGACACTTGTTAAACGTAGAGAAATCGTTGTTTGGTATACATCAGCAAATGGGTGAAACCTAGAAGTGAGTGTCATGGAAAGGCAAGCCCAAAAGTGACTTTGATCTTTATCATTGCAAGTGTTGAAAGCAGACCGTAAGGTATTATGTACTTGTTGAGTATGCAGTATGTAATCATGATAGGAAGTGGTATTAAGTGAGGTATGAGCTATGATGGCAACCTGTGTGAGGAGCATAGAATGAGAGCAAGGACCATGTGGCTGTGAACATGATAGTTAAAAAGGATTTAGAGAAAGGGCATGAAGCAGTTGTAAAAAATACAATCGTAGTTAAGATTACATGAACTTTTTGGGTAGTGTGAGGTTTAAAGGTAAAGAATTAGAGAGAGAGAGAGCGAGAGAGAGAGAGAAGAGAGCGAGAGAGCGAGAGAGAGAGAGAGAGAGAGAGAGAGAGAGAGAGAGAGAGAGAGTTCACAAGAAGATTGGTTGGAGCTAAAAAGATCAATTCATAATAAGAAAACATTGTGAACATAAAGATTAGTAAGTGGATTCATAAGTAATGCAGTGAATCATGAGTTTAATACGGTGAAATTTTATGAGACAAGAGGGGAGAACTTGGATATAAGTGGAAGGCAGAAGAGATGTGGTGGTGATCATTTTATAGACTTCCAAAAGGTTTATGGGTAAAGGACAACAATGGAAAGACAAAGGGAAGATGGAATAGGAGAGAGTGTTTGATGGTAAAGAGTAGATGAAGAAAGAGACATCCCCGAAGAGAGAGCGAGAGAGAGAGAGAGAGAGAGAGAGAGAGAGAGAGAGAGAGAGCTAGAGAGAGAGAGAGTTTGTGTGTGTGTGTACCCACCGTTACCCTAGTCAGGTACATCACACTAGGTGAGACAGTAGGTCATCACCTAGTGTGATGACCTACTGTCTACCCAACAGAGAGAGAAGTAAGGAAATAAGGTGTGACAATGTTTTGAAAGTAAATAAGTACTGCTTGTGACGTAAAGGGAGGAGCAGGAGGGGGATTGTTGAAGGATTGTGAAGTAGATTCCCAATAGAATTCCTAAAACAAGAAAAAGGGTCAAGAGGCATCCAACCCACATGATAAAAAGTGAACTATGTGCAACTGACCAAAGTTGCAAGGGAAACAATGTGTGTGTTTTAACAAAACTTTTTAGCAAGACCTTCCATACCATAGTGAAATGAATACAATGGAGACTTACAGTACAAAAAGGAGGAGGATTGTGTTCCATAGAGTTGATTCTTTATAATAGTGTTTGCTACAAGAAGGTGATGATCAAAAGGTGAGCATATGCATAGAATGCCAACAAACTATAGGTAGAGAAGCTTTGATAAAGTCGAGAAAAGCATCACATTTATTGACGAGGGGGGTCTGCATACCTGCCACCATCCAATAAAGAGAACAATGGTAAGAACCAATATTACATTTGTGGGAAAGCATGTGTCATAAATGCCCACCCTTGTTATCAGTGTAACAATAAACATAGCACTTTAGACAACGAGCTTTATAAAGCAAGAGACTTATAAGGTACAAATGGTATGTTAAGAATAGGGGGGATTATATGATGTTTTAAAAGTTAGTGGTTAAGAGAAGTTAAAGGGTTAAAGTGCTTGAGCTTTATAAAGCAAGAGAATTATAAGGTATGAATGGTAAGATAAGAACAAAGAGGAATTATATTATGTTTGAAAAGTTAAAGGGGTTAAGAGAAGGGAGTGAAAAAACAATTAGATGAATGTAAGACTTAGTAGACAAGAGAGAGAGAGAGATACCTTTATAAATGAATAATGTGGAGCATGGGGGTTAGTCTAAAATGAACTAGAACCAAAAACAAAATAGTCTAGAGTAAGAGTTTAGGGAAAAGCGGGGTATATTAGATTAAAGGTCAATGTCAAAGATCTAAGAGTGTAGTTGTGAAGTATTGGAAGTTTAACAAATATTGGCAACTAAACTATTAGGTGCTTTGAAGTATATAAAAATCACAGAAGTGTAACGTGAGTAGTATATGATGGAGTATAGGTAACTGGGGTGCACAAGAGCCATGCCTTAATATTCTAAATCAAGGGAGCCACCAATGATATGCAAGTATTTATTGTTGTGTGAGGGAAAGGTGTACAAAAACGTTGTTGTAAATAGAGGGAGTGGACAGAAAATGCCAAAAATAGTTAGGCAGTGGTTGTAGGTATGATAAGTTTCATTTAGAAGGGAAGAATGTAATATAGTAGGTGAGAATACAATGGAACACGTATATATATGTGCAATCCGATGGCACTACTAAACTAATGTTGGGGGCAATTGGCAAAGAACATGAGAAATGATGGCCAAATCGGTGAGTCAATGGTGATGAGAAAGTGATTGCAGTGAGTTCGCAAAAGCGTGAGAAAAACCATCAATGAAGAAACATACTTGAAGAAGTTCATGAAGATATCATCAGGAAGCATAATAGTTGTGTCACGCAAGAAGTATGTAATTACACAGCCTATTCATAATTAGAAGTGCAATGCTTACCTGAACACTCGCCATAGCCTAGGAAGTCATGCATCGTCCACATCAAGACTGCTTTGCAGTTGAAGTCTCATGACAAGGGAGGCCTGCTCACATCATGCGGCTTGATACCTCTCCAAAGTATCTCTAGCTCGTCAATCAAAGGCTCCAAATAAACATCAAGATTTTTGACTGTATGTTTCCCTAGAATTAGAAGGGACAGCATAACATGTCCTTTCTTAATAGCCATAGAGGGTGGAAGATTATAATTCACCAATATCACTAGCCATACACTATAAGAGGTGCTTTTGAGACCAAATGGGTTCACACTGTCCATACCCAATCCAAGTCTCAAGCTCCTAGGTTCTTCCTTGAAGCTTGGCCATGTGCCTTCAATATGTTTCCACGCAGGAGAGTTTGCGGGAGTTCTCCATTTACCATCGGTTGATCGATGGGAGGAATGCCATGACATGAGCTCTGCAATGGATTTGCACTTGAACATATGTTGGATGTGAGGAATTATGGGAAAATGTCGTAGAACCTTACGAGGCACGTCCAAAAGTTTTGAGATCTGCTCTATATCTTGCCTCTCCATAAGTAGGGCACTCTCTTGCATCCTTATGTAGTCCACAAAACAAAATGCAATCGTTGATGTATGCATGGATGCGCTTGTAATCTAATCCTCCAAGAGAGGTCACATGTTGCCTTGCCATATCTCTTGAGGTCGGTAATTTATTCTCCCTTGGAAGCATTTTACACAATAGCCATGTGAAGACCATAAATGAGGAAAAGCATTCGAGTAATTGACCCACTAGCATAATTCACCATGTTTGCAAAATAGACTTTAAAGCTTACTTGAGTAATGCATTCAAACTTGCATTGCTCCATCCATAGATGGCTTGCAAGTTTAGTAACTCAAGGGAGGCACGTAGAACAGAGAATGTGCACCCCTCAAATAGTAGAGTTGATGCTGCGGTAAAAAGATCATCTTGCTCCATGCTATCATCCCTCCCTTCGGATTGATGGGACATATAGATCCCGCACCATATCATCAAACACCTCCTCCTCCACGGCTTCATGAGGTAATGGCGAGCATAGGGCAACATATGCGGGTTGGCACTGCATCTTGTATCAAATTAAAATGGGATCATAACTCAAACATATGAACACCCATAGTATCTCAATCAACCTTAACTCTCTAACACTTACCATGTTTACGGTCGCATCCCATTCTCCATACTTTGAGAATGAGTGTGTCGCATCAAAGGAATAGCCCCTCCTTTTATAACAAAGAAGAGGGGGCTCTCTCCCATAAATGCATCCTCCCACATGCATGGTGTGGAGAGGGCATCTTCCATGTGGGTGGAAGGTGGCACACCCTCAATTTGCAATCGACAAATTGAGGGATGCATTTTCCACATACTACAAGCCCCACGTCTCTGCACTTGATTTTTCCCTCTTATTTAAATACACACATGGGTGGGTTGGCACAAATGACTCTTGCCACCTCAACCTACTTTTTCTTTATGAAAATTACCTTGGACTATTCCACATGGGTCTAGCCCACATAGATGAGAAAGTCTAAGATGCCCTTCCACTTCTGCCAATTAAATACAATATGTTCCCTTGGCCTTGGCCATATATCACTTAATGTTTCATGGGACTGCCTAGGCGGAGGGGTGGCACATGGAGATTCCATGCCATTTCACCATACTATATTATTTGTTCCATGGACTATGTACAACACACCTATGAGTTCTCTTACTTGGAAGGGTGCCCAATGGACATGCCCTACCACCTCAACCTTGGACCCTTGCCACTCCATATTATTTTCTACTAATGCCAAACACAAATATTCACTTCTACTTTATTACATTTACAATGGAAATTTTATTAGGTGGTAACAACACACACACACACACACACACAAAAGAGATTCAATTGCTTTTATCCACAAATTTAAATTCATTTTTTCATTTTATTGAACTTATTTCTTCGAGTCTTTATGATTTGTCCTTTAAGCTTTCCTTATTTATGTATATAGATAGGTGCTCGGTAGGTGTCCCCCCCTTTTTACATCATAGTATCTTTTATATTGACTTTAGGCTCCTTAAATTTTGCTATAATTTAAGTAAATTTCCTTTCGTTTTTCCTTGATTGAGCCATTAAATTTTTTCCTTTTTATTTGTTTTAAAAGTTTTTTGCCTCTTCTACATGCCTTTAGTTTTTTTCATTTAGCCACATGTGGGTTTAGCTTATGAAATATTGTAATTTGCAATGTGTAGTTTTATTATTTCTGATTTAAAGACATTTTAGTTTGAATTTTTATCGATTAATAGATATATGTTATATCATAGATGATATATATATTTATATGAAAATATTTTTTAGCATAATTGATATATATGTATATATATATACATACATATATATATATAAATACATACACACACACACACACATATATGTGTGTATGTGTGTGTGTGTGTGTGTGTGTGTGTGTCTATGTGTGGGTGTATATGTGTGTGTGTATATATATATATATAAATAAATAAATAATTTTTATTCAAAGATTTTTTCCATGAATAGTTGCTTCTCAATTTATTTATTCAAAGAAATGCTTTATTTAAATTAAAGCTTACACTTTGGTATAAGAGATAACAAGCTAGGGTGCACATGCATTACCTGCCTTCCCTCACAAATCTATGATGTTTTAACACCTAGGTTTGTTTGGGTGGTGACAGGTAAGTGGACCCTGACCTTGGATCTTGGACTATCTGATGGATTTAACCCTTTTGTCCCAACTTTTATTTATATACACCCATATAATAAAACCTTTTTTTATCCACCCCTATTTGAGATTTGTGTGCCGTGTTGTTAAAAGGTTTTACTTTTTTAAATACACACACACACACACACACACACACACACCCCTAAACCTTGGTAACCCTTGGATGGGTTAACCATGTGCCAACTTGGTAAGCCTTGGAGAAGTTAGTCAACATGCCACGTGCCACATTGCTTGCTAAACTCTTATCAAGTTATGAAAACTTCAAAGGGATATGTAAGCCAAAAGCTGAGGGCTGGGCTCCCAAATAATTGATAATGCATATGTATATATTATACTAAGGTAGGATGAGCTATATGTAGCTCCAACACCCTCACTCAAGATAGGGTCTCTAGCTGTGGGTGAAATCATCCTTGCTGATGTGTGTGTGTGTGTGTGTGTGTGTGTGTGTGTGTGTGTGTGTGTGTGTAGTACATGCTATGGAACTAGGGTTAAAACCATAAAGTATAACTAAGCTTGTAAAGATAGTTTCTAGATGAAAATGGGACAACTATTCTAAAGTTTGATAAAAAATTGTATAATGAAAAGGACTTGTCAAGTTCAAACAAAAACATTATAATGTTGAAAAAAAAATTCACAAGCTCAAAAGTATTGTACGAATAATTGAGAAGGAAATAAAATATGCCCTATATTAAAGAGACTATTTCACACTTTAAAATTAATTTTATAGTTGCTGAAATTTTATGAGAGTTAGAAAAGTTTCTTTGAATCCATATAGTGAATTATTTAAACCTAAAGATTCTTGATAAGTTGACAAGCCAGCAACTACGGTTTAAGAGCCTAGTTATTTGATCATTTAAATCAAGCTTATGTTATGCTAAATTTCATGAGTACATATTATTTTGTCTTTTAGGATTAGTAATAAAAAATTGAAATGAAGTCCCAATTTGTAACTTGAAGTCTCTTCTACAAAGTTTGTTCATATTAATACTTGATGCATGACAAAAGAAGGGAAGCAGAGTGGATCAATATAATTTGAAAATCCTATATATTATGGGCATTCAAGAGGTATTATTAAAAGCCCTTATTTCTAAATCATAAGCTTTAACACTTCTATATAACTTATAATTGTTTTCAATATCCCAACTTAAAAATATTTTCTATAACTATATTTGGGTAAAATTTTGTGGGCTTATGCTATTTAAAATTCCCTTCTATTGGACCCACATACATATGATGAGTGATCCCCCCGAGATGTGTGTGTGTGTGTGTGTGTGTGTGTGTGTGAGAGAGAGAGAGAGAGAGGGGGCGGGGGAGCAATCATAAGAATATTAATTGAGATTTCAATTAATTAAAATATTTTTTATATGCATTTATTACTATTTCAAAAGAGTATTGATCTTTATATCTTAGAGTATCTCCTAGAGGATTGGTTCATATGATGATAATGTTTGATTCATTAAAGCTTATTCAAAAGACTTTGCATGTAGAGCAAATTGATGGAGGAACACAATCACATGCATATAATTTCAAACATAGTTATTTGTATCCTTGTCTTGAGGAAGATTGATATTTTCATAATGGTATATATATATATAAATATATATATATAATTTAAGTCTTTACATAAATTTGAATGTTTTGTCCTTTTTGCATTACAAGATGAATATAAATAAAGGAGATACTCCAAAGATACAAGTGAGGCGTTATATTTATTCTTTTATAATCAATGGTGTATATCTTTTAAAAAGAAACTCTTATGAAATATAGCAATGCTAAGCTATCAAGAGAGACTAATTGTTAATATCCACATGAGTGAATTCTCTTGAACTATTTCTCAAGAATCCATGATAGCACAAGATGATCTTTAGCAAAACAAGGATCAATACTATGTGAGCAAATCTTCATGGAGATACCTCATGGTATGATAAAGCATCTCATATTGATTCCTTTGCATCCATCATATATATATATATATACATATATATACCACATGGGTATGATAAAGTGTGCTCATATTGATTCCTTTGCATCCATCATATATATATATATATATACCATGGGGTATCCCCATGAAGATTTGCTCACATGGTATTGATCCCTGTTTTGCTAAAGATCATCTTGCGCTATCATGGATTCTTGAGAAATAGTTTAAGAGAATTCACTCATGAGGATATTAAATTAAGAATTAGTCTCTCTTGATAGTTAGCATTGCTGTATTTCATAAGAGTTTCTTTTTAAAAGAAATACACCATTGATTATAAAAGAATAAATATTAAGCCTCACTTTGTATCTTTGGAGTATCTCCTTTATTTATACTCATCTTGTAATGCAAAAAGGACAAAACATTCAGATTTATGTAAAGACTTAAATTTTTAGTTAATAATTAAAAATTTAGCTCATTTCTATTAAATCCATCTTGGCCATATATATGCTTTATTCATAGAGATCACTCTTGTTTTTCATGGAGGAGAATTTACATCCATCATGCTCAATGAGTTATGTACCACAACAGGATGATTAATCCCACATACACCCATGCATTTATGGATTAAAGTTGCAAATGTTATATTTATCCCCAGTTTATCTACTGGTTTTTGTCTGAGGTGCTACATAGAGTAACTCCCAAAATGGCCTAGTCTCTAAGAGAATGCTCGAAGTGAGTCACCTAAGGAGTTCGATTGTTGGGGCTATGCTCATGTACCTAAGCATAACGAAGGAAATTTGATAAGTGGGGGGAACCGTTCTACCTAGTGTGATATTGTGACAATCTGGAGAAATTTCTTTATATCTTAGGATGTGTTCTTTGATGGAGGTCACTATGAAGAAAGGCCATGACATGCAGGCAGTAAGATAGATGTTCTAATCTAGTTGGAGAAGGGAGTTAAGAACAAGGAGAGCAAATAGAGATGATTTGATTCTTCAAATGCCAAAGATGGACGAAACTGGCACAGGAAACCCAAACGGGAAAATAGAGAGCATTTGGTACAATAAAAAAGTCATGACTACCAACACAACCAAGTAGAACACCATAAAGGTATGATCCATTTGATTTCTAGCTCATGAAGAGAAAGAGGAAGCTTTGACACCTTGTGATGGAAGGAGAGGATAGATTGGGACTCTTGGGAAAAGGCAACGCAAGTGGAAACTAGAGATAAGACCAGTTACCTTCAAGTAGGTGTTCAAGCTGAAGGTTGGAGGAAGGATGCTATGCATGCAATTCGTTTTTCGTTTTCGATCTCGGGTAGCTTCATCTTTTGCACTGTCTTATCTAGCACTGCAAGCTTCAGCAAGGTCAGCTAATTGAAGCTCTAGCGACATCAATATCCTGCTTCCTGTGGCAAGACAATACACTAGTGACATTTGAAATGAGTTGCACAGACGTAGTTAGTACACGTTGGAATTAACTTGAAATGTGAAATCGCAACAGTCTGACCCTGTGTCTGGACTGAACCGAGTACTTTGTGTAACACCTTACAGAGCAGTAAAGCATAAACTGGTTGGCCCCGTATGAAGGTTGGCGATTATATCCAATCGATCTTACAACCCAGATCACCAAGAACAAACCAAATGAAGGAGACCCCCACAAACGGCAGTACAAAATCTGTGCTTCAACTCATCACGGCGGGTGATCATTAACACAGGAAATCGAAGGACTATCACAGAAAATAGGCGTCGAATTGCGAGGACCCCCTACGTAGCGAACGTAAATGTATACATAAACCAGGAGAAGAAGTTGTTGTCACTATCTGTACCAGTGTTGAGAGGCTGAGTGTAAGCGATTCCTGTGAAGAGAGCATAGGCGCCGGTGCCACCCACGATAGGCTTAGAGCTATATTGACCAATCTCTTCCAAGCCCACTCCACTGAAGCTGCCTTGGATAGTCGTGGTGTTAATAGTAAACGTCTCGCTAACGAACACCACGCCACCAGCTTGAGATATCGTAACGAAAGTGCCTTGGACGCGGCCAATCAGCTGGGAGCTTAGGTTCTGCTCTGTTAGGAGGGGCATGTCGAAGCAGTAGATCTGGCCGAATTGATTGGGTTGGGCCTGGGAGGGTTGGCCGCACAGGACGGTATTGTAGCCGGTGGTGCTGTTGGTGCCCTGGACGGAGAGGTAGTTGTAGGCAGTGAGGTTTGCTGGAGTATTTTTCTGAGCGTTGGCACTGGAGAAAGGATGAAATGCTGCAAGGAGAGAGATCGCCATAGCCAGCTGCAACGGAAGGTGCAGCGAGCTTAGATGTGCCATGTTCGCGTTACTGGTTGATGTGTGGACTGTGCATTACTACTGTTGTTGCTACACAATATATAGCTCTCAATGGATCCATCCATCAGAGCTGGTCCTCCAGTCGAGATATCACTGTCGAATCTCGAGTCGAGCTCGTCCCCTGCTGCTCACATTATGGCATCGGATAGCTAGTTCCTAGTCAACATCTTTTCGCGTCGAATTGAGCTCTTCCGCTACAATTCCATTATGGCCGCATCGGGATGCCCGTGGTTCCCAGCAACAGCTCCTCAACATTTTTTCGCGTCCATTATTGCGGCGAAACCCTGTTTCTCTTTGGGAAACTGGCTCGCTTTCCATTTTCTTTCGCCCTCGATTACGTCCAGCCATTCGGCAACCTATTGAATCAGGATCATGACGCGCTGGCCAACCATCTCTTCCAAATTTATCTCCAGAAATCTTTTTGTAGAACTGGGCATTGTCTGCGAGCCTATATGCGCATTCGCGAACACTGTTCACGGTTACATTTTTAAAAAAAAAACGCGAAGTAGCTCACCTCTCATCATCTCCTTTGCAGCCCTTCCGTCTAAAGCAACTTGATGCGCCAACCGACTTTTTCTTGTTCAATCAGGACTGGCTTTCCAACCGTACTTCAAAGTTCAATATCTCAAATCTGTTTCTCCTCCGAAAGGAACTAGCTCTTCAATCATCTTCCCATGCGGAACCCTTCTGCCAAATGTGTTACCCTCTGCAACCATCGAGCAGGGTTTGAGCTGGTTCAGAAACCATTCTTTTTTGTGCTTCATTGTTTAAACAGAAAACAGGCCTACGGGAGCATTACGGAACGCCTTTCGGTGTGAACGTCGATCAAACATCAGCGTAAATATTCATGAATATATAAAAGCTGTTTGTGTCATGCTCTTGCAAGGTATGTCACGCAAAGCATGCTTCTTTGGAACGTGCATGTTCCAATGAGATGTTAGAAAGTATTGATATAAACTATCAAAAGGATTGGAATTTGGGAGTACTCCTCTCACATGCATGAAGAATTTGGATTGAGTTAGTAAAGGGGGGGTTGTGAGATTGATTTCACACAAAATATTGGGAGTTGTTCTCTCTCATTCACAAAACGTTTGCATTGACACCCTCTGAGTTTGAAATCCAAAAAGTCACATGTATGGAGAGTGCAAATTACACATTGTATACTAGTATAATTTCTAATTTCTTAGGAGGACCTAGTTTCTCTAGTCACCTAATCCTTCATTAGTTTGCTCATGTATACTTCCCATGGACCTTTTCTAAAGGCCCTTAATCTCAAGAGATTATTGCATACATATAGATTGACCTAAGCCAAAAAACATAATTGAAAAGCCCTTTATTTTCCAAAGGAAAAATTCATTTGATTTCTTAGGTGAAAAGGTCGAGTAGCGCAATAAATCTAAGGTCAAAGGGAGATTTTTAAAATTTCATGCAAAGAAGGGACTTAAGTGTAATCTTGCGTGCACGATACATGTTTCCTCAACATCGATCATACATACATTTGATTTTTTACTCCAATCACATTTCGTGATGGTGGATACGGAGGGATTGGAGCTACTTATTGAAGATGAAGACATCCTACAAACAAACAACCCAAAAATATTTGCTTTTCTTCAAATATTTAATTTTAAAACTCTGTGGCACTTATGCTTAAGTACATGTATCCATGGATCTTTAAAAACGAAAGCTTCGATTAATTAAATCATTAGTATGCACTTGCTCACAGTGCTCGGGGAGAACAAAAGTATCACTTTCATCAGTCCAAAGTTTGGTGGAGTCTATTGCAAAGAAACCGCTACTATCTTTTCTCACTGTCGCATGGAGACCGTTGTAAATAGTTCTAAACCATTTTACATCAAGAATGAAAATACTAAATTGTCTGAAATCAACTTCATAGATTTCGCATACGGTTCCACAATAATCCAATTGTGAGGAGAGAAGATTGGTATCCGAAGCACTTGCTTGGCTATCTTGTGTGAAGTTAGCCATGACTCCACAATCATATGTGACTCTCTTTGAATCGATGCGTTCCATGTGAAAATGTCATCCATATGACCATAATGCACTGTACTTTTTGTACTAACGTAGAGAAATCAATGTTTGGTATACATCAACAAAGGGGTGAAACCTACAAGTGAGCATCGCAGAAAGGCAAGCCTAGAAGTGACTGTGAGCTTTAGCATTGGGAGTGTTGAAAGTAAAATGTAAGCTATCATGTACTCGTTGAGTATGTGGTATGTAATCGTTACAAGCAGTGGTATTAAGTAAGGTATGAGCTGGTGATGGCAACCTGCACGAGGAGCACAGAATGAGAGCAAGGAAGTGAACCGTGTGGCTGTGAACATGGTAGTTAAAAAGGATTTAGAGAAAGGGCATGAAGTAGTCGTAAAAACTACAATCATATTTAACATTACATGAACTTTTTGGGTAGTGTGAAGTTTAAAGGTGGAGAGAGAGAGAGAGAGAGAGAGAGAGAGAGTTGGTTGGAACAAAGAAGATCAGTGCGTAACAAGAAAACATTGTGAACATAGAGATTAGTAAGTGGATTCATAAGTAATGCAGCGAATCATGAGTTTAATACGGTGAAAAGTTATGACAAGAGGGGAGAACTTGGATGTAAGTGGAAGGTAGAAGAGATGTGGTGGTGATCGTTATATAGACTGCCAAAGGGTTTATGGGTAAAGGAAAACAATGGAAAAACAAAGGGAAGATGGAATAGGAGAGAGTTTGAGACAGTAAAGAGTAAAGGGAGAAAGATACATCCATGAATAGAGAGAGAGAGAGAGAGACTCTCTCTCTCTCTCTCTCTCTCTCTCTCTCTCTCTCTCTCTCTCTCTCTTAAAAGTCTCGTTCTTCCCACACTCTTTACCTCACCCTTTCTCTACTTATTTCTTTTCTCACAAACACATACATTGCAAATACACCCTATCTTTCACTTCCTCTTCATTTCTCTTACCAATACCACTTTGTTAACTGGTGCATCAAGGGTATGAATGCCAAATCAAGGAGAAGATATTAATATGTGGATAAGTAGTATGTAAATGCTGATTTTAAATGTAGGCAAGATGAATATGTCCATTGGCATCTCGCCAAATGGATAACGAAAGAATGTGGCATGTCTGCTAGATATATTTGGTGATCAGGCCTGTTTCTTTTATTTTGAATATTATCAAACTCGAAACTATTTTCATTATATGTTCTTTGGCATTGAATGATATGATTCATGGAATATGTTTTGTTGAAATAATCAATATGTTGGAAGTGATTTCATGTTCATGGGTGATCATTTTACTGAACCAATTATATTTCCTATTTGTGTTATTGTTACCCATATCTCTTGCGATCCTGTTGTCCGAATTTCTTTCTATCTGGTGCATGAGGTGCTTTTGCATTGAGGTGCATGGATGAATTCTAGATCTTGGTAGAAGTCTATCGTATGATGTTGAACTAAAGACCCAACAAAATCGATGGATGTTGTTTCAGGCTATGTTTTGGTTGATCTAGCAAAGCCACGAATGAGGCAAGATGTTGCCTCCATTGTGTAGATGCTCAGGGGCAAGGGCCATTTAGCACAATTTGTGAAGAAGAGACACAAGTGATGAAGATCAAGGTGGAACTTCAAAATCATATGTAGGATACTATAGGACTTCAGGCAATCGCTCAAGGGATCCAGAGTAAGCGCAATTTGGAGGCTAAAGACAATAAATTTATTGATGAACTTGAGAGCATGATTCAGACAAACATGGAAAAAATTTTCCAACTATTTCTTTGATTTTTTCAAGCAGACCTGATGGCCGTCAAGGGAGACTTGTGACTCTTCTAATAAGAGAGTGATTGGTAAAATCTACTACACTAGATCGAGGGCTTGTAAGTAGCGCCTGCAAGAAGCATTGCAGAGAGCAAGTGGGATTTCCTACTGAATTCAAGCAAGTCTGAGGCTGGAGCAGAATGAGTAGAATAATGGGAGGCCGAGATCACCAGTTGATGTTTTGCTTTGTGCTTTTATGGTACATACATAGTAGCAAAACAATCCATTTCATCCATGCAAAATTGTTTGATCCTCTTAGGGGACCACCAAAGAAGGGTAAAGGCTAAACCAAAGGCTCAAGGACAAGTTCAAGAATAGACTCAAGCAATGTCTCAACCTATACTAAATTCCAAAATCCATGTAGCTAAATTCATGGGTAAGTGCAAAGAGGACCCTAATATCCATATCATTCAATTTGAGACCATGTGCCAAGCAAAAGGATTTGAGGCAATGTATGGGGATGTTGTCAAGGAGCAATTGGTAGCAACTTTTGTGGATAAAGCCACGAATTGGTTTACATAATATGGATGGGGTCATTTTCTCACATATGATGATGATCTAAAAGTTGCATTCATGGGAAGGTTCGGGATTGGTAGTACAGTAGGGAGAAGATTCCCAAATTAGAAAATTGGGATACTAGAAGGTTTATTAACCCACCTGTAGTTCGGGAGCATTGTGAGTATTGTTAGAAACTAGGGCATAGGCGAGGACCATCCTATGATTTGTGGTGTATGCATCACAATGGGAGGGGAATACCTATTATTCATTATGATAATAAAGGACCTACAAATGCACAACAGCCCCCCTTACTCAACTTAATGATGTCCTTTTTCCAGTAGATTGAGGAAGGAGAGGAGAAAGATAAAGAATAGTTTGACACTCTAGTGAAATCCGAGATGTCTACTATATGAAGAAGCCTCATTCAGAGCACAAATCAAAAGACTGGCATGTCAAATGTGATTGTTCTAAATGTGTGCAAGTGGAAGATTCGACTACCAAATTACAAGAAGTAGAAGTGATGGCAATGACCTGGTCTATGCAAAAAGTAGTGTTCATACCAGATCAAGTGGAGCAAAGGCCTAAGGTAGTCCTGGGATCAATAGAACCAAATCTAACAAGAGGTATTGGTTGATTTGGAGCAATTAAATAAGTCTAAAGAAGATAATGATATGCCACAAGCACCAAAACAGACTAAGGAGGGTAGAAGTCATAAAAAGGAATCACTAAAGGATAAGTAACTAAATCAGATTGGGGGAGAAAGCACTAAATCAAATGTTGCTAATAAACTTGTCAATAGATTTGTTTAAGTCTTTGTTGAAAGCAGAGGTAAGAATTACCCTGGATCAGATGCTTAATTTGGTCCCTACTTTTATGAATGAATTGATGAAACAACTGCAACAAGAAGATTCAAGTGGAAAGGAGGTTGCTAAGTAGGAAGTGCAAGTCATGGAATCTAAACCATACATTAAAGCGTATAGCTCTATACCCAAAGATGTGGATTATTGTGTGCCTTCCATTGATGTACAATACAAATATCTCCCAAGTCCATTTCAAATTTCTATTTCAAGAGTTGCTTGACATCACATATATATGCATCACTATCTCCTGTGATAATCAAATCATCAATGTAGATGACTATAAGCACAATTCCCCTGTCTGTCTTTTTCACATAAAGTGAAAAATCTATGTTTGAAATCTGAAATCCAATAGTGATGATATTGACCAATCTTGATAGACCATGCCTTGGGTGCCTGTTTTAAGCCATACAAGGCTTTGCGCAACCTGCATACAAAATTGGGGTGTGCATCATCCTCATAACCTTGTGGCTGCATCATATAAACTTCCTCTTGCAAATCACTAGGCAAGAAGGAATTCTTCACATCCATTTGGTGTAATGACCACCCTTTTGCTATAGCCACTGCGTAATTAGGTATAAGGCAAGGCTAGTTGCCAAAGGATATGTGCAGACATATGGCATTGATTATGAAGAAATATTCAGCCCGGTTGCAAGAATGGCAACTGTGAGAGCAAGGTCATTTCCTACATCTACATATGCTGCCATTCACTGATGCATACCAGCTAGTCATTTGATCAAACACATCTATGCTCACTCACATTTGTCGAGTTGTAGAGTTATAGCATCTATACCCTTTCTGCTGTAGAGAGTAACCAATGAAGATGCATTTTTTAGCTTTAGGGTCCAACTTTGTCCAAAACACATATGCACATATGCTATGCATCCAAACACTTTTAGGTGTGAAAGGTCTAGCTTCCTTCTTGTAAACTTCTCTTGATGTGTAACTCCATGCATTGCAGCAGTGGGAGTTCTGTTCATGATATACATTGTAGTTGCTACTGCTTCAATAAATATTTGGCATGTTTTTCTCATTTAGCAAGGCACGAGCAACTTTTGCAATATGCTTGTTTTTCCTCTATGCAACCCCAGTTTGATGAGGGGTATGTCTGCATGAATATTTTCTCTGAATTCCCTGTTGCTACAGGTATTCATTGAATTCATCGAAGAAGAACTCTCCCCCCTCCATCAGACCTTAGCATCTTGATATGCATACCCTTTTCCTTTTGCACCATTGCCTTAAAATTCTTGAAGTGCTTGAACAGTTCACTTTTCTGCTTCATGAAATAGACCCACACCTTCCTTGTGTGGTCGTCAATAAAGCTGGCATAATAAGTGCAGCCTCCCATAGATGTTGGTAGTCCTCACATCACTATGTATTACCTCCAAGAGTCTTTTACTTACTTTTGCATTTTGTGGAAATGCATGTCTTGCTTGTTTGCCCAACTTACAAACCTCACATACCTTATGCATATTCTCCACCTTAAACTTTGGCAACCTTGCAACAATTTTCTTGACCTACATTATCTTCAACCGCTAGATGTTGACATGGCCTATGCGCTTATGCCAAATATCAATATCTACAACAACCCCTTTGCCATGTTCAAACATTGCAGCACTCATTTTTGGTATCCTTGCATCCAAGGTAAACATCCTACCATTTATGTTGCCTTTTGCAATTAGATACTAATCATTCTTCATGTCTTCCACAAAACATCCATGAGAATTAAATCGCACTTGCAGGCTTTGCTAAACCATTTGTCCCACAAAAACCAGATTCTTGGTTATATTTAGGACATGAAGTACATCTCCCAAGTAATTCGTCTTTCCATCTTGCATAGATAATGGCACCTTTCCAATGTGTGCAATAGGGTGTGCAGTATCATCCTCATTTCAACATATCCTATTCTACCCACCAAGTTTTGCATCTCTCTAAACCACTCAGCATGGTTGGTCATGTGGTTAGAAGCTCTTGAATGGACATACCAGACATTATTTGAATAACCAACATCTCCTATCATAACTAAACTAAGAATGTGTTGCACAACAAACAATTATTCATTTCTGTCATCACTTGTCAATGACGCATAGTTGCTTTGCTACAACTTCCCATTTTTAATGTCATTCTGTCTTTTGCAACAATCCTTCCTCATGTGGCCTGGTTTTCCACAATAATAGCATTCCATGATTGCTATTTGCATCATTGTTCCTTTGCATTCTACCATGGCCTCCTTGGCCCTCAAACCAAGAATGAAGCAACACGCAAACATGCTATCAAGATTGGCAAGGGAAAAGCTCGAGTAATTGTGCAAAGTGGGTCAAAAGAGGATACTGCCACTTGTGTGGAAACTGAAATGACCAACAATATCACACGTGACAAAACTCTTTCTCAAGGAAAGAACGTGCAAGAAGATCAAGCTAAGGGTGGAACCCCCTACCTCTAGAGTTGCCTCGTCCACCTCCATAATTCTACTCATCTTGCTAGTTTTGATATCCAAACTGTCCCCTTGAACGACCACCTCTGCCTCTTCCTTTCCCTCTACATGCATCTAAATAAAAAGCATTTTTATTCGAAAATCCACTTGAAGGGCTTGTACCATTCCTCGGCTCTTCACTTATCAAAAGAGCAATCAGAACCTGAAAATCATGAAATGTCTCTCGAACTCCAATAGATGTGCAAAATTGACGATACTCCTTACCAAGACCATTCAAGGTCACAGACACCAAGTCATCATCTTCAACCGATGCACCAATAGAAGCAAGCGAATCTGCAAGCTTGTTTCCCTTCATGGAGTAGTCATTGATGTTCATATTTCCCATTTGTACATTATGTAACTCCTGCTTGAGCTACATCTTTCGTGCTTGCATATTTATGCTATACAGTTTGGACAATGTGTCCCATGCCTCCTTTGGCATTGATGCATCCTGAATTTGCACAATCATAGCATCAAAAATGCTAATAGATAGTCAGTACATAACCTTTCTGGCTCTCTCATGCCAAGTCTTAAGAACCTGCACTTGTGCTACAATAGGGACATCTTGCATAGATAGTGGCACCTTTCCAATGTGTGCAATAGGGTGTGCAGTATCATCCTCGTTTCAACATATTCTATTCTACCCACCAAGTTTTGCATCTCTCTAAACCACTCAGCATGGCTGGTCATGTGGTTCGAAGCTCCTGAATGGACATACCAGACATTATTTGAATAACCAACATCTCCTGTCATAACTAAACTAAGCATGTGTTGCACAACAAACAATTATTCATTTCTGTCATCACTTGTCAATGATGCATAGTTGCTTTGCTACAACTTCCCATTTTTCATGTCATTCTGTCTTTTGCAACAATCCTTCCTCATGTGGCCTGGTTTTCCACAATAATAGCATTCCATGATTGCTATTTGCATCATTGTTCCTTTGCATTCTATCATGGCCGCCCTGGCCCTCAAACCAAGAATGAAGCAACACGCAAACATGCTATCAAGATTGGCAAGGGAAAAGCCCGAGTAATTGTGCAAAGTGGGTCAAAAGAGGATACTGCCACTTGTGTGGAAACTGAAATGACCAATAGTATCACACATGACAAAACTCTTTCTCAAGGAAAGAAGGTGCAAGAAGATCAAGCTAAGGGTGGACCCCCCAACCTCTAGAGTTGCCTTGTCCACCTCCATAATTCTACTCATCTTGCTGGTTTTGATTTCCAAACTGTCCCCTTGAACGACCACCTTTGCCTCTTCCTCTCCCTCTACATGCATCTAAATAAAAAGCATTTTTATTCGAATTTCCACTTGAAGGGCTTGTACCATTCCTCGGCTCTTCACTTATCAAAAGAGCAATCAGAACCTAAAAATCATGAAATGTCTCTCGAACTCCAATAGATGTGCAAAATTGACGATACTCCTTACCAAGACCATTCAAGGTCACAGACACCAAGTCATCATCTTCAACCGACGCACCAATAGAAGCAAGCGAATCTGCAAGCTTGTTTCCCTTCATGGAGTAGTCATTGATGTTCATATTTCCCATTTGTACATTATGTAACTCCTGCTTGAGCTACATCTTTCGTGCTTGCATATTTGTGCTGTATAGTTTGGACAATGTGTCCCATGCCTCCTTTGGCATTGATGCATCCTGAATGTGCACAATTGATCATAGCATCAGAAATGCTAATAGATAGTCAGTACATAACCTTTCTGGCTCTCTCATGCTAGGTCTTAAGAACCTGCACTTGTGCTACAATAGGGACATCTTGCATAGATAGTGGCACCTTTCCAATGTGTGCAATAGGGTGTGCAGTATCATCCTCATTTCAACATATCCTATTCTACCCACCAAGTTTTGCAAATCTCTAAACCACTCAGTATGGCTGGTCATGTGGTTAGAAGCTCCTGAATGGACATACCAGACATTATTTGAATAACCAACATCTCTTGTCATACCTAAACTAAGCATGTGTTGCACAATAAACAATTATTCATTTCTGTCATCACTTGTCAATGACGCATAGTTGCTTTGCTACAACTTCCCATTTTTCATGTTATTCTGTCTTTTGCAACAATCCTTCCTCATGTGGCCTGGTTTTCCACAATAATAGCATTCCATGATTGCTATTTGCATCATTGTTCCTTTGCATTCTATCATGGCCTCCCTGGCCGTCAAACCAAGAATGAAGGAACACGCAAACATGCTATCAAGATTGGCAAGGGAAAAGCCCGAGTAATTGTGCAAAGTGGGTCAAAAGAGGATACTGCCACTTGTGTGGAAACTGAAATGACCAACAGTATCACACGTGACAAAAACTCTTTCTCAAGGAAAGAAGGTGCAAGAAGATCAAGCTAAGGGTGGACCCCCCTACCTCTTGAGTTGCCTCGTCCACCTCCATAATTCTACTCATCTTGCTGGTTTTGATTTCCAAACTGTCCCCTTAAACGGCCACCTCTGCCTCTTCCTCTCCCTCTACATGCATCTAAATAAAAAGCATTTTTATTCGAATTTCCACTTGAAGGGCTTGTACCATTCCTCGGCTCTTCACTTATCAAAAGAGCAATCAGAACCTGAAAATCATGAAATGTCTCTCGAACTCCAATAGATGTGCAAAATTGACGATACTCCTTACCAAGACCATTCAAGGTCACAGACACCAAGTCATCATCTTCAACCGACGCACCAATAGAAGCAAGCAAATCTGCAAGCTTGTTTCCCTTCATGGAGTAGTCATTGATGTTGATATTTCCCATTTGTACATTATGTAACTCTTGCTTGAGCTACATCTTTCGTGCTTGCATATTTGTGCTGTACAGTTTGGACAATGTGTCCGATGCCTCCTTTGGCATTGATGCATCCTGAATGTGCACAATCATAGCATCAGAAATGCTGATAAATAGCCAGTACATAACCTTTCTGGCTCTCTGTCTTAAGAACCTGCACTTGTGTTGCAATAGGGACATCCGGAAGAACATGTTGTTGTTCATCTCCTGTGATGAACTCCAATAGCCCTTTTCCATCACGAAGTTGAAATGTCTGAACTTCCATGCTTGATAGTTGTTTTTGTCTAGCTTCTCACTCACAATGTGCGTGAGATTATCAGAGGCCATCTCAATCAACTACAACCAGCAACTTACAATTGTAAAAATAGAGATTCTGCCTCACAAGGGCAAACAACACAGTTTTTGTAAACTCAACTTTTCGTCACATAGACGACAAAAAGTGCAGGTCTGTGTGTGCACTCATCACCGCCGCTACCATTTGTCTTCTGCCACATGCACACATTTGTATGTGTGCATGGAATGATTCTCGTTATGGTCTACTATCATTGGCATGCACCATCATTAATTGCCAACGCCATCATTCCAACCAATTCTCATCCTCTTCTCTTCTCTCTAACTCTCCTGCATTCCCTCTCCTAACTCTCAAACCTCTGTTGCTGACTCTCGAAGTTCGAAGCTCCCGACTCTCAAAGCTCTTGCCGATGTAGAGATCTCTCTCTCTCTCTCTCTCTCTCTCTCTCTCTCTCCTGGACTTGGAGGGGAGTTAGGAGATCTCCACCAAGAACCAGTTTTATCATGACCATTTCTTAAGGTTATCAGCAGATGGATTTATCATCAGACTCAGATATCTAGAGGATAGAGGTGTCTCTCATGCACTCACGATTGCTATTGGGTAGATACGAGTCTCCTCACACCAGTTGGAGATCGAGGTAGGCAAAGTAGGAGGTATCCCCAGGGAGAGACGGATCTGTAGATTATGTACAATCGGGGAGATCGAGATAGAGGAGCATTTCCTTGTACCTGCCTAGTGTACTATGAGATCAGAGGACGCTATCATTGTCTCTTCCTGGAGGGATATGGATTTGGTCCACTCACCCGACTTCTCCACTATCCGGACTAGGTTTGTACTGGCTTGTCCTTGTTCGAGATGCGACGTCGCAGGGACACTCTTTTGCTAGTAGCAGCTATCGAGGAGAGTCATACATGTGCTTGATTGGAGCCAGCACCATGTCACATATTTTTGTATCTCTAAGGGATAGAGTGAGAGAGAGGATGAGGAGCTCGCTAACCTCTGAGATGACTAGATCAGCACAAGACAACCCCAGAGCACACGTAGGTTGCCTAGAGCTCGCACGATTGAGGTTTGACCCATCTCTCACCTCCTTAGAGGGACCCGTCCTACTCGAGGTGTCACCATTTATATGGCAGCCCGTGTACGACACTCACACCGACCTCGACCACCACCAAGACGTACTAATACCTAGCAGTTACAGATCTAGGAGATCCTTATAGCACACCATATCTCCACCGCACCAAATCTACAAAATATACCCCTCACTAATGCGGCTCATGATGACAACGATGATGATGATGTACATTGAGCTGTTGTAGTTATCAATTTTTCAGTTTTAGTCTAGATATTTATTTATTTATTTTCCTATTTTAGCCCCTTGAGGCTTGTATGAGACACTTTGATGTGCACTTTTGTCGCATAGCCCCGTGAGGGCTTCTGTCGACGTTAATCTCTCTCTCTCTCTCTCTCTCTCTCTCTCTCTCAGTTTCACCAAAAACAAAAGTGAGTGTCTGTCTGACAAAGGAGGATGGAAGGGTACAAGTCCATTAGCCTTGAAAACCCTTAGGAGGATGGAAGGGAAAAATTCTCTCACTAGCTTTGGCTTTGGCTTTGCTTCTATTAGCTAGCTTCCAACACAAGTCTATAAGCTAGTTTCCGTGACTTGCAAGTGGGGCAATGATGGACCAATAGACAAAACGCATCTAAAAGGACCTACATAATGTTTCTAAACGAGTATTTATACGAGCCTAGATTTCAGTCCGTTCTAGATTTCTGTCTATTTGTGTTGGGGTAAAGGCCTGGTGCCTATAACCCGATGTAATTGAGTTTAATACGCATCATATATATATTGATAAGAAAGCAGATAAGGCAGTATTGCCGCCGCCAAACACTTGTGTCGTCTCTCTTGTTTCTCTCCCGTGAGCTCACGCGCCGTTGCTACAACTGGTATCAGAGCATTGTGTTGCTCGACCCGTGGGAGAGCAAGATTGAGAAGTGGAGAAAAGGTTCCAAGAGCTGGTCGTGCGGATGCTATTGATGGAGCCGGGTTGTCTGTGTTGACTGTGGATACTCGACTTGGAGAGTTTGGTGAATGCGCAGGGGCAGGCACAAGATTTCTATGTGTGCTGCAAATTGAGCAGAGAGAAGCATCTAGAAAGCACCAGGTCGTGGGCAATCTTCTGTGCCTTGGGGATAAGAGGAATCCCAAATCGGAGTTCCTCAACCTGTTTGCAAGCCAATCCAAACCCATAACATAGACAAAATTTGCAGTGAATCGCTTTTGGGGGAGGAAGGTGCAAAGGGAGAGTCGTCTGCATATATACGCTTTCTCCTTTTGTGACAGAGATATGTTCTTTGTGAGAAAGCCTGTGTAGAGAAACTTGCAGAATTGCATAATCGACCTGTGATAGCCTGTATTCACGAAACAGAGAAGCGAAATCGTCATCTTTGACAAAGAGCAAGAATAGACAGAGAGAAGAAAGTCACGACTTTTTGCTTTGCTGCACAAGGTGACTTTGCAGATGCCTGTGAGAATCGGCTCCTTCCTCTGTGAAAGCAAGCGACTGTGAGAATTAATTTGCAGAACTGAAAACGATACCTTGCAGAAGAAAAACGATGCCTTGACAATGCTTTCCTGTCGTTTCTAAAGGTCGTTGCTGTGTAGGAAAACCTGTGAAGCAAGAAGATCAAGAAGAGAGAAGAAAAGATTGGCAAATCCAGCTTTGGGGTGGAGTTTGTCGATTTTGGAGAGGAGGAGCAGAAGAAAACAATTCGCAATTCTCCGTGCTGTGGAGAACAGAGAAACAGATTCATTTTAACTTGCCAAATCGTGATAGAGAAGATTTGTGAATGCTCCAGAAGCATGGGCGACCTTTCTCTGTTGTGACAGAACACAAAAATCCATTTCTTCTTCCTTTCTGTCGACACAGAGACAGAGAAAACAGAGAATCCATTTGTTTTTCTCTTTGAAACCTTTGCTTTACCTTTATCCAAAGTTTGGATTGAACATGTAACTACCAAGTTATTGGCAAAGTTTTAAAAAGGCCCCTTTTACCCCTTTTGCAAAGGCATTTTTTGTGCATGCATAACTTGATCTTGCACGAGATTCCGACCACCATTTGGCGAGCTGTTAAATGAACCTTGTTTCTGGCAAGTGAGGCATCATTTTGAGCAAGTTTTTTTCCAAGTTTCCGGAGTGCAAAAGCAGTGGTTTTGAGCCTCCGTTGGATGCACTTTTGGATGCCTTTTGGATGCTGTTTGATGCATTGTTTGAGCACAAATTGATGTATTTTTGGGCCGGTATGGATGCCGTATGCCATGAGTATGCGGTACAATTGATTGCAGTCATTTTGCAGTGGTTTGCGATGTTTTTGGCACTGGTTTGAGTGCAGAATCAAGTTGATTATGTCAGCAGATCAGCTTCTGGTCTACATCGATACTCTCATTTTCGAGCTCCCTGCATTCATAATATACAAATGACCCCGTGGCCCTTTCATTCCCTCGTCACAGAGCTCGGCTCTCTCATCCTAGGGAGTGGTTTGCATACTTCTCTTGTAGGTGCAGGTACATCAATTTTGGCAGTTGGATACATGCCAGTGGATGTCAGCACACATGCCTGCTTGATGGGATAGTACGCAGTGGTTTATGCATTTGTGATTGTGACACTTTGATAGTGATTTTGGCATACAGTTTGAGGTGGATATACTGAGGTTTCACAGGGGAAACTCTGCCCAATTTTTTGCCAGAATTTGTGATCTTTGCCATTAGTGTTGTGCATCATGTCTTTGTCGCATTCAGAGCGCGAATTGTACAACCTCAAGAAGTTTGATGGCACAAGCTTCTTGCTCTAGAAAGAGCAGATTTAGGATGTGCTCATTCAGAAGAAGCAGTTCAAACCCTTGAAGGGGATAATTGCTAAGCCTGCAGACATGTCTGCAAAGGATTGGAATGAGTTGGATGCAATAGCAAAGTCTACTGTCAAACTTCATCTTGCGGAGTCAGTGTACTTTACAGTAGTCAATGAGAAGACCACACATGAGCTGTGGACGAAGCTATGTGCCACATATGAGAAAGAGACTGCCTCCAACAAAGTCTATCTCATGAAGCGTTTATTTGAGTTGCAGATGAAAGAGGGTGGATCCATTACATCGCACCTAAATGAATTCAATATCATCTTCAATCAGCTTTAGGCGCAAAAGCTGAATTTTGATGCGGAGATGAAGGCGATATTTCTTTTATGTTCATTGCCCTCATCATGGGATACATTCCGCAGAGTTATTAGTAACTCTGCATCTGGTGGAGTACTAAATTTTGATGATGTTGTGGGTAGCTTGCTTACAGAAGAGATCAGGAAGAAGTCTGTAGATCATGACAAGCAAGATGCAGCTCTAAATATTGACCGTGGTAAAAGGCAATTCAGGGGAAGTCTCGTGATAGAGGCAGGTCACACAGCAAGTCACGCAGTCGCAAGGATATTGAGTGCCATCATTGTGGCAAGAAGGGGTACATCAAGCGTGACTACTATGCATGGAAAAGAGAGCAGAAAGAGAAGAAAAAGGATGCAAATAAGAATGAAGATGGACCAAAAGATGCTAACAGAAAAGGGAAAGCAAAGATTGAGGAAATTAATGCAGTCACCACTAATAGTAGTGACACTAAGATACTTTTCATGTCATGCCTACTTGCAGAAGCACTTACTACATTCGATGATGGATATTCTTAGGATTGGATCCTAGATTCAAGTGCTTCATTTCATGTCAGCCCCCATAGGGATTGATTCAGTACTTATAACAGTGGAATGCATGGCTGTGTTCAACAACTATGCATGTGACAAAGTGGGAGCAGGGGACATCAAGTTCTTGTTTGCAAATGGTTCATCATTTACTCTGAAGAATGTACGTAATGTATCCAAGCTGACTAAGAGTCTTATATCGGCTGGTCAGTTGGATGATAGTGGTTATCTGGTTTTGGCTAGAGGTGCTAAACGTGGGACGATGTATCCCTTGCATGTATCAAGTGTTTCGGATAATGTTGTTGCTATAACCGAGCAGCTAAATACTTCTTTGTGGCATTGCCGGTTGCGCCATATGAGCCAGAATGGAATGAAAAGCTTATGCTGTTTGGGTTATGTATCGAGTTTGAGCTTTTCAGATTTTGAATTTTATGAACACTGTGTGTATAGGATGTGTGTATAGGAAGCAGTCTAAATCAGCCCACAAGTGACAAGCTAAGAAAGAGCTTGACAAATTGGATTTGGTTCGTTCAGATGTATGCGGTCCTATGTCTACACGATCATTAGGAGGGGCTGAATATTTTGTCACGTTCATTGACGATGCAACCAAGAAAGTTTGGATTATCCTATGGCTCGTAAGAGCGATGCATTCAATGTGTTTCAGAAATGGTTGACTTGGTTGAGAATCAGCCAAATGGAAAGCTCAAATGCTTGCAGACTGATAATGGTGGATAATGTCTCTGATGAGTTTTCACATTTCTGTGACATACATGGCATAAAGAAGAAGCTTACTACTCGTACTCCAACTCATAACAAAGTTGCAGAGAGGATGAACTGAACTATTCAGGAGAGGATGCAGTGTATGCTTTCTCATGCTAGTTTGTCAGGCGGATTTTGAGCTGAGGCATTGAAGACTGCAGTGCATGTGATTAACAGATCACCAAATAAGAATTTGGATGGTGTTGTTCGTGAAGAGGCATGGAGTGGCAAGAAGCCCTCTTACAATCACTTGCATATATTTTGGTGTGAGGCATTTGCACGTGCCAAAAGAGCTTCAAAAGAAGCTAGATCGAAAATCTAAGAAATGCATCTTTCTGGGTTATGGTGAAAGTGGAGAGATGGGATATCGTCTCTAAGATCCAAAAAGCAAGAAGATCATACACAGCCATGATGTGGTCTTCAATGAGAAGAAGATGCATAAAACACCCATCAAACATGTTGAAATGCGTAGAGTCACTTTTCAGGATGTTAATCCATCGGCACAAGATGGTAGAAGGCAAGCTATTCATGCATCCAATGTGGATCCAATGATTCAACCAAGTACTCCCAGTGATTCACAACAAAGAGCAGACGATAGATCATTAGTTGGTGGATATGATGAACTGGATATAGCTGATATGCATGATGAACAGCAAGTTGACATGCCTTTGAGACGGTCAACCAGAATCTCTAGACCGCTAGATAGATTTGTGCCAGGCGCAGACTATGTTATGTTGACTAACTACGGAGAACCGTCATGCTACAAAGAGGCTATGCTTCGTGATGACAAGCGCAAGTGGGAGCTTGCTATGCAGTCAGAAGTGGATTCACTCAGAAAGAATGACACATGGGATCTTGTTTCTTTGCCAAGAGAGAAGCATGCACTTCCATGCAAGCGGGTGTACAAATTGAACGTCACAGGTGATGTAGTGCCTAAGTATAAAGCGCGGTTAGTTGCCAAGGGATTCAAGGAGGAAAAGGGTGTGGACTTTGATGAGATCTTCTCGCCGGTCGTGAAGATGACTACACTCAGATGTGTGCTTGGCTTGGTAGCTAAACATGACATGGAGTTAAAGCAGATGGATGTCAAGACTACGTTTCTTCATAGTGACTTGCATGAGGACATCTACATGCAGTAGCCTGAGGGCTTTGTGCAGAAAGGCAAAGAGAAGTTAGTATGCAAGCTTAAGAAGAGCCTATATGGTCTTAAGCAGGCATCTAGGAAATGGTATCACAAGTTTTATGCATTCATGATCTCAGAATTTCAGGCGGAGTGAGTCAGATCACTGTCTTTACACCAAGAAGGCCGCAGATGGCAGCCTGGTCATACTCATTCTCTATGTGGATGATATGCTACTTACTAGTAGGAATAGCTATGAGCTGGATGGCATTCGAGCCAAGTTGCATGAGGCATTTGACATGAAGGACTTGGGGGATGCAGGACACATTTTGGACATGCGTATTACGCGTGACAGAAAGCAAGGACTCTTATGGTTATCCCAGAAAGAGTATGTTGGCAAAGTGCTTCAGCGTTTCAATATGGCGGGGGGGAAGGCATTGAGTACTCCTCTACCTGCATATGTGAAACTCAGTAAGAAAGATAGTCCGAAGTCATCAGATGGTGAGAAGGCCGAGATGGCTAAGGTTCCTTATGCATCAACCATTGGCAGTTTGATGTATGCTATGATAGCTACGAGGCCCGACATTGTGTTTGCAATGGGAGTTGTTAGCAGGTACATGGCAAATCCAAGCAAGAAGCATTAGGAGGCAGTGAAGGGTATGATGGATTACTTGAGAGGTACGCAAGAGATGTGCATATGTTTTGGTAGATGAGATGCATGTGTACTAGGCTACACGGATGCAGATTATGCAGGTCACCCTGACACAAGGAAGTCTACTTCCAACTATGTGTTTACTTTTGCTCGAGGTGTAGCGTCATGGATGTCACGTGCACAGAAGTGTGTTTCACTTTCCACCACCGAGGTAAGTGGGAGGTTGTTAGGGTAAAGGCCCCGTGCCTATAACCCCATGTAATTGGGTTTAATACCCATCATATATATATTGATAAGAAAGCAAATAAGGTAGTATTGCTGCCACCAAACACTTGTCGTCTCTCTTGTTTCTCTCCTGTGAGCTCATGCATTGTTGCTACAATTTCTAGATTTACGTCCTTGCCAAAAAATGTTCATGCTTGAAGTCCTGCTCCTACAAGATGTCAGCTAAAAACTAGTAAAGCTTTCCATCCCAATGATCCCACTAGTTGGATGCATGATTTATGCATGTTTTCCTGGAAGACCTTCGTCTTTTCTCTCTTTTAGGCTACAATTTCCGTCCCTTGCCACCGTTGGAATGCCCTCTAAGTATGTTTATCTTCCTCTTTTTGTATGCGACAGACGGACAAACGGATGGAATGTTTTCTCGGAATGTTTTGTCATTCCGTCTGTCGATATATCTACCTAACAGACGAACATGACATTTTTAAATAGGTATTCTGTTTGGAATGTTTCGTCCTTCTATTAGTTGATATATCTATCTGACAAATGGACATGTCGTATTCATCATTTTGTCCGTTATGTCTATCAGTATATATCTATATACGGGAAACTAATAGATTTTTGGTCAGACAGACATAATGATTCTTATTGAATGCTATCAGTTGGATGCACTTTCATCAAGTCTATGCTTATGACTCAGATTGCATTTTGATGCCTTGAGTATTCAGTGGGTTTGCACTGTGACTGTTGTTGGTTGGCCACTACATTGAACATTCTTGGGCTTGATTTTTGCGCATTATTGTACTACTTCTGGGTTGCATTGACACCCATTGTGATGGTTGCATCATTAGAGAATGCACTCTTTAACATAAGGAAATTGGATATTGGAAAGAGCAAATTTACAATGTCTTGGTGTAGAAGGAAATAGTTAATCTGATTAAATGTAAAGGGTTTAAGCTAGAGGACTTTGATGATGATGATAATGAGTGGCAGGAATTGGATGAGCTTGGACGCTCCACTGTCATGCTTAATCTTTCAAAGTTAGTATATTTCAATGTGAAATATTCTACATGTGGTGCATACGGTGTGTGGATAAAATTGTGCGACCTTTATGAGAAGAAAAGTGTAGAATCATAGACCTTTGCATGGATGAGGGTGCCTCTATATCAAACCATTTAAATGGGTTCAACACAATTTTCAGCTAGCCTTTCGCATAAAAGATTGCTTTTGACAATTCTGTGAAAGCTATGTTTTTGTTTGTCACTTTGCCTGAAAGTTGGGACACTTTCAAGATAGCCATAAGCAATTCGACACTTGCAGGTGGTCTGACGTGTGGATGTAGAGCAAAAACTACTCACAAAATAGGTCAATTGGAGAATACTGCTAGCACTACAGGCTCTAGTGCATTGACCATAAGAGGGAGACCTCAATTAAAGGGGAAGCCCCATAAAAGAGTATGATCTAGGGGCAAGTCTTGCACAAGGTGAGATGTGGAATGCTATTACCATGGCAAGAGAGGTCACATCAAAAGAGATTGCTTCAAAGTGGAATAAAGACAACAGCAAAGAAAGGTAGAAAGATTAGAAGCCACATGCTAAAGTTGAGGAGGTGCACACTATCATCCATACTAGTAATGAGGATGACATCCTATATGCCTTTATGTTCAATCACAATTTATTTTTTCTACAGATGATGCCTTGGATTATAGACTCTAGAGCATATTTCTATGTCACACCACATAGGGAATGGTTTGCCACATATAAGAAAGGTTGTGTGAGATTGGGCAATGGTTATGCATGTGCCTTATCTCAAAAAGAGTCTCATTAGCCCAGGACAATTGGATGATTGTGGATATCATGTGTCTTTTGGTAATCATACATGGAAATCAACAAAGGGTCACTTGTGATTGCCAGAGAGTCCAAGCATGGAATCTTATATTCATTGCATGTATCTAGTGTCAAAGATCATGTGATTGCAATTATTGAGCAACTATCTGTTGGCACATGAGCCTAAAGGTAATGAAAATGCTCC
This sequence comes from Dipteris shenzhenensis, assembly GCF_047967505.1. Taxonomy (NCBI): domain Eukaryota; kingdom Viridiplantae; phylum Streptophyta; class Polypodiopsida; order Gleicheniales; family Dipteridaceae; genus Dipteris; species Dipteris shenzhenensis. Next base: position 38,394,737 of record NC_141602.1, on the reverse strand, counting down.
CTAGTTTCCAGTGTCTGATTTTTTAGCTTTTAGTACAATGTGAGCATTGTCTATATGGTAGGCAGACTAGGTCTTGTTGGAATAAAGCATCTCATGGTGTGCGAGGGCCTTGTTGTGGGTATGCCCACCCGAGGTGTGTGAGTAGGTTGTCTGCCTGCACGGAGGACAAGGTGTATTGGCTTAGGTAGGGATGTATGGGCAGAGGTGTATGGGTAGAGGGTCGGCCCTTTTGAGCATGGGATGACTGGCCCCTATTTAAGGGACCCAAACCTTTGTGTTTTGTGCAACATTAATATCTACTTTTGTTTCTCCCCACAAGTTCTATCGTTTTCTCTCTCCCTCTTCTCTTGTGCTTCCGCTTGAGGGATTCTATCATGGTATCAGAGCTGATGTGTAGCTAAGTTCTTGGAGAAGAGACTCTCTTAGTGAGATTATGGAGCTTGGTGCCAGCAAGGCATGCGGACAAGGCTGCATTGTGTAAAGATCAATATGCTATCAAGCTGTGTTGAATAGCCTTTGACTCTCGTCTCTCTTTCATGGCAAGTGCATAACCGTGAAAGTGATATAGTCAACGGAATAGCAACGGCCTTGCAGCATGGCGATTCACCTAGTGTGGCGTAAAGACTCCATGAAGCAAGAATTGTGATTCATGTCAAAAAAGAAGGTGAACAGAGAGGTAGCAATGGCAACACTCTTCTACAGAGCATGATAATACAACCAAACAGAACATCTTGGTGCTCAAGAAGCTTTACGTAATGCCAAAGAACATTATGAAGTGAGCTCACATCGAGGCTTCAATGATTGCTACATAGAACTTTACACTAGCAAGAGGAAAGAAAGTAGCTTGACTAGCTATGAAGATAGCTTTTGTGGCATGTGAAAAGAGTGCGCAAGACAAGCAATGATCGGACTGTCATGATGGGCAGTGCAAACAAACTTTTCAAGTGCAGATGTTGCTCAAGACAAGCAATAAATTGATGTATATGTTGCTTGAAGTCAATGATCTAGGAGTAAGGCTGGAAGAGGCCACCAAGTTGACAGTTGCAATTGAGATGGAAACTGCATGGAGGTTAGCTTTGAAGTCAACAGAGTCCATAGATGTGAAAACTTCCTCCGTTTATAGCGCACAAATGAGCAAATTTTGGTGTCCCTTTCTTGATCCGACTGTTGTAGAAGCATGTGACCCTGCAAGATTGGATACATCAAGGTTTGCAATTGTGGGCAGACTGGGTAGTATGCGGCTATAAAAGAAAAGCTACTCGTGGTGAAATCTAATGCATGCAAATCAAGAAGGATCATAGCATAACTATATGTGCAAGTGGGTAGCAGGTCTACACATATGTAGCATGATTGTTGGCTACGAGTGGATAAGTTTTCTACGGTAGAAAGGAAAAGGGCAGTAATGGAAGTGAGTATCGACAGTGATTGGCTATGTCATGAGCAACTTCTGAGCAAGCAAGGTTTCTGCATGATTTGAAGGCTTGCTCAGGATGAGCTATAGATGCTAGTGTTGACAAAGCCTAGGATTATTTCAAGAGTGTGATGGAGTTGGGGGCTTGCTACTCGCTCTACTATATTGCTAAGATTAGAGTAGTACCAAAAGGCAGAGCATTTATGTTGACAAGAGTGTCATGGGCAATTTGTTGGCTGGTTCATGATAGTTGCTACCCATGCCTTGATGGAGCCTTGGTACACCTGTGTAGCTCAGAGAATAGTTCTCAAGTTGAGTTGGTCGTCAAACAGGAGCATGGATGAGTTTTGTACTGCCATGTATGACATACCATATGGAAGAGTGGGCTCCTCGTATTCACCGGGAACAATGGCACTTAAAATTCCCTTTAAGGCTAGTGGAGCAGAGAGGGATCAGGAAGTGTCAGTCCATGCAGCATACTAGCACGCCACTTGTCAGTGCCAGAGAGAGCTTGTGGGTGGGAGAATAGGCTAGTAATAGCTCGTGTGAAGAATACTTTGGTGTGGTACTAGTTGTGGACATGATGTGTTCTGAGGTCATTGCATGGTATAGAAGCGGCTGTGGACCGGACGTGTTTTGTGTTCAATGTCTGAGGGCATGATGTGTTCATGTCGAATGGCAGGCGACAATATAGAGTGGTGGTGTCTATTCATGTCGATTGACAAGGGAAAATATGAGTGTGGCATGTCCGTCACTTGAGGTCCTACGTCAAGGCTGACAGAGGATGATGTAGAGCATGGTGTGTCCACAGCTCAAGTTCTTACGTCAGGGGTTCCAAACATACTGGAGTGGGCAATCGTATCCTCCAATGGTTGTGGTAGCAGTGTGTTCCAAGATGCAAGGCTGGTAGGTGCTCTTTCTGAGGCATATCCAGTGATGCTGGAGTGTCCATGGTTGCATCTTCATCGATGTTCTTCGCATTCATTGCACACCCTAAGCTGTAGAGAGGGTGTTGGAATAAGGCATCCCATGGTGTGCAGGGGCCTTTTGGGTGTGCTCGCTCGGGGTGTGTGAGTAGGCTGTGTGCATACGGAGGACAAGGTGTATTGGCATTAGGTAGGGGTGTATGGATAAGGGTCAGCCCTTTTTAGCATGGGCTAACTGGCCCCTATAGGATATGTTTTTACATTCATTGGAGGTGTAGTTTCATGGTGCAGCCTTGTACAACTTTTACCACTGAGGTAGAGTATGCTGCAGCCAAACAAAACCAGTCTACGTGACTCTGATGATGTTTGGAAGCAGGGGTCTCAGGCGTAGAACAAAAGTCTTCACCAAGATCTTATCAGTTGTTCCTAATAAAGTGTCGGTCTCCAATTTTTGAGTATAGCCTTATCTCCCCCTTCCGGGACGAGACAAATGAGACCACTCACCCAAAGATCTTGTCTGAAGAGCCTCCTAAAAAGCAGAGAGTAAGTGTAGTCCAATGACATCCCAAAGGGTCCCGAAGAAAAGCAGGGATAAACAATCCTCTCCTGGGCACTTGTCACTAGGAAGCTCCGGCAAGGCATCTGAAACCTGTGAAGAGTGATGGAACTTTCAAGCATACCACTCATCCTATCTGAAACCATTCGGGGGATGTCTCCAAATCTCATCTCTCGCACTCTCAACCTCCTCCGTAACAAGAAGTAAATCAAAGTAGAAATCTGCAGTCGACTAGGATCTGACTGAAGGGCTCTCAGGGCATTCCGAAGGCTATCTGAGGAATCCCATTAACCCACTGCCCTAAAGAACTCTCTAGAGCATATGCCACCCTTATGTACCCAAAATGTCTGCCGAGATTAGAACTTGAACTGAGCCCTCCTGCCCTATAACTGCTCTGATCTCTCCTCAGCGGCTGAAATTGGCTGCACTAGGCTTTGAAGACTGGCTACCTCATCTCTGATCACTCGCTCTCTGTCTCTGCTCTTAGTTTTCTCTTTTTTTGCTTTCAACTGGCAAGCATCGCTCACCCTTGCAAGAGCCCTATGAACTTTGAAGCCAAGTCACCCGACCACCCTCCTGTGGAGTATCCTCTGAAAGCCAAGGATCCTTAAGCAACTGCACAAACTCCAAATCCTGGAAGAGGAAATCAAGGACTGTAAGAGAGCATGAGTTCATCAAGCTAGCAGTAGGCAAAATATCAAGCAAAACAGGAGCATGATCTGATAAAACATGACCACAATTTTGCCTCCTCTAGCCTGCCCCACTGACAAACGTAGAATCTGTTCAGTCTGGCTAAAGCAAGGGATCCATGAGAGGCCCTTGTCCACGAAAAAGGCAAACTGTCGGGCATGCAAAATGAGTCGGTCCCACTCAACTCTCTCTCTATCAGAAAGGCCTCCCTCTGTCTAACCCGACTTGTCTTCAGAGAATTCGACCATGTTGAAATCCCCTCCAACAAACCAAGTACCCGACTGTGGGAGAGTCTCTCAGCTGAGTCCATAAAAAATGCCTCAATCTTGGAGAGGTGGGAGCATAAACATTGAGAACACCAATAAGGGTGTTCTCTACCTGAAGAACAACGAAGACCGCCCTACTGTCCACCAGAGAGCCCTCCTGAATAACCCATCTCGATGAAACTGAAATACAAACCCCACCTCTGGCACCATCTGTTGGGCTCCAAATAGTCTTGCTCTGACCTCTGAGAAGTGATCTGCATCTATCAATCCTGGTTTGTGAAATCTTGTGCTCCTGATGGGAGCCTGCCCATAAGTGACAAAGAGTCTTTGAGCAACTGAAGTCTAGGTACTCCTGTCCTGTAACCATCTAAATCAGTGAAGAATCGCTTGCCATTAAGGCGCCTCACATTCCATGAAACAATAGAAAGTCTAGACATGGAATGAGGAAGAGGGACTGCTAGAAGTAACAACATAAACAACAATCGACAAGTGGGATGACCACAGATATGCTCTCACTAAGGGTCATAACTGAGAACAATGAAAAACAATGGCATCCTCCAAAGGGCAGGCATAATGGCGTGTATCAAGACCTTGACAATCAAACCATGCAACAACAAAGCTCGGTCTCCAATACCCTGAGTGAGTCTCCTGAGGCAAGAGTGAATCTGAGAACCAACCAAGCTATGAATCTCTGAGTACTAAGTCATGTGCATGCTTTGTCTAGCAATCTCACTGTCAATCAAATCAGAAAATCATAACTCTGTCCTCAGAGAGCCTAACGGGAATGGAAGAAACAAACCCTCCCTGGAAGCAATGGTGGAACCCAAGTACTCCACCTCTCCTGTCTGTTTGCAAAAAATCAGAACAAGCTGCAGTCTAGAGTGACTCTCCTCCAACCCAAATGACAGGGAAGCCCAGAAAGGAGGGAGATCTCTATATGCCATCCTCTCATCAAATCTGGAGACATTCATTGCAGGAGAAGTCTCCTCTCCAAAAGGGGGATCAACACCTGCCACTCTCTGACCCATCCTGTGTAACTTCACCGGGGGAAAATGTCCTCACTAGGACTAGTGACAATGCCAATCAGAGCTCTAATACCTCTCCTGGAATACATGAAAAAGCTTGCGAGCTTGAGCAAAGGCATCCTCTGTCTGTGAGGTAAAACTGTCTCACTATCTCCGCTGCAAGATACTTCCAATCCTCCAATCGATCAGGGTACATCATCGAAGAGTAGGCATAGCGGGAGAAAGTGAGGAGTGGGAAAAAAGCGACGACGTAGAATCCGGAAGAGCATTCAAGGGCACAAATCTTAGTACAGAACCAGACCGAGAAGCTGAGTCATGCGACAATAACAGGAGGGGAAAGCAAATCAAAACCCAAAGAGGAAGGACCCCCTGTAACAATCTCTGCATCCTGAAAAGAAGGCACCAGATCCTCTTGCAAAAAGGACCCTCTAATAACCTTTGCATCCTGAAAAAGGGCATCAAATCCTTGTGCAAAAAGGATCCTCTAACAACATCTGCATCTTGAAAAAGGGCACCGAGTCCTCCTGCAAAAAGGACCGAAGTAACTGAGAGCCCCCGTGACTGCTAGCTCCTGGAGAGAAAACGTGCAACAACCTCTCTGGACTCTCCTGAAGCGTAACCTCCTGGGGCAAGCTGTCCTCCTGGCGTATAGTGACTAGAGTGTCCTCCTCCTGATGTAAAACTATTAGAGAGTCCTGAAGCAAAAGATCCTCCTGAAGCAAAGCATCTTCCTGAGTGCTAGTGACATCCTCAGATTGCAAGCCTCTGGAAGTAGAAGCAATGAGTGTAGCATCCTCCTGTGAAGAAGGCTGCCAGTAACGTCTCTGCTAAAGAAGAGAGGGATTTGTCTCTGTCGCTATCTCATCAATTCTCTCCGCCTGGCACGCCTCAAGATAACTAACTCTCCAAGAGAAACATCCTCCATGGGTCTCTCTGAATCCTATTGAGCATGGTCTGTGACAAGAACTGCTTCTTGAAGGGGAACAACAAGAACTGCCTCGAAAACAACTAGAACTAAGACCTCGTGAAGAGGCGAAACCTGAGCAGGCTGAGAAGGAGGATCTGAAGAAGTAGAAGGGTCTCGACGAACAATCCCTAATAAAGTGTCCCCGCCTCCAACAAAAGAGACACTGATCTGGAAGGCCTTCATAATAGACCTTCTGCTGCGTCCGCAACCCATCCCCTGCGGAAAAAGAGGACGGGGAAAGGGGTGCTCGGAAGACATCCTGACCTATGGGGCTCCTGTCCCTGCAAGTGACTGAGCATAGGATAATCTCGGATAGTCAGGGATGATAGTGCCTGCCACACTGGCCAAATGCTCCATTGCCCTCCAACAGGAGCTAATCTCATCCGGGAGACCGGGGAAGATCATCGAGAAGTAAACCTGCCTTGAACCAATTACCCTTGGCATTTCCAATTGCGTGTGTACAATCCTTTCTTCATGCAAACATTAACTTCATAAAACCTACCCTTTTCAAATTTGGCATTTAATACAAAAAGAGCAAGTCCTCGTTCATGAGAAATGGATCATGACCTTGTACCTAAAACCATAAATAAAGACCAACAATGTCCTCATACGTTTGTAACCATGCTCACCTTAACAACAATGATAACCAAACCTTACCATGCACCAAATACGCAAGTTGCATAACCTCAAGCTCTTTGCAAACATGCTCACTAATTGCTGCCATGAGGCTTGTAATTCCTTTGTTTGCAACATAAGACCCATCTTCATATGCAAAAATGGAAAAATTCTCTCATTAAAAGCATTGCTTGTGTCCCATAATTGCTACTAGCTCATTACCTCATCTAAAAGGACTATGAAATGTCTCAAAGATCAATTTATATACGTGTTAGCTTTTTTAATCCATTGTCAAAGTCGTTTGAAACTTGGTCAAAAATGTTTTCCACCCTCACATCTTGACTAAACATTAAGGTCCTTCAATAAATATGTTTCATTAGAACTTCATTATGGTGTAGTTGAGAGCTGACTTTAGCTTGTTTACCTCAAGTAGTATAGTATGCAATTCTTTTTGTGAGTATGTTTATATATGTTGATTTACACCTTGTCAAGGGGCTTGCCCAATTGGCCAAACAAGCATCTCACCTCATTCCTATGGTCATTTGTCAACAAAATATCCTCCCTACAAGTTTCAAATGAAAAACTCCCTTTCACTTGCTACCCTCACATATTGTACTGCCTACATCAATTTTCACACTCTCATTAACAAAAATAGGGGTCTTACATGGTAAAGTGCAAGCACCAGCATACCCTTCTTGTTCCACATGTGACCCTGGTGCCCGTATGCTCCTCGAGACGAAGCCATTGCCATCCAACCATGACACTCACCACATCAACCACACTAATTCCACTATGCATCACACTTCTCAAGGAATACATACTTCCATCTTTTCAACTACAACACATCAATGAAGAAACTGCAGGCACAAGTTAATGCATCCAATTTTTGATTCCCAATGATGCTAAGCCTCAGTCTATGGCAAAGCCAGTCACTGTTTCTCCAGTTACACAGTTTGTTCAAACAAGAGTGATCTATAAGGTGGTGAAAGGGGCTTGATTAGAAGCTGCATCTATGATGTATTGAACGGGGTTGATATTAGATATTAGCACAGTATTAATCATGGAGCATGAAAGGACTTTTGTCAAGCGTGTCACCAACCACAATTCCTATCTTGGAAGTCTGAGAGCTGCAATGTTGCTTGAACAACTTAGTTCTTTTCACTGTGCCTTTCGCATTCTGCAAGCTTGCTTACAGCACCGAGAGCCCATTTTGTTACTCCTTCCCTGCAGACCCACATGTAACTTTTTGCTCCCACATCACACATCTAATGCCCCTGCTGAAATTATCAATAGAATTCCTTCAACATAATCCATTCAAATATCATTTCACTTAAAAAGGACAAAATCATTTCCTAAATGTGTTGGTTGATAGGTGAAACTGTGACAGTTTGCACTTAATACGGACAGCTTCAAATCAACAAAATGAATGTCTCATTCAGGTTATTCCTAAGAAATTAGAGACAGTTCAAATCATACAAGGAACAACAAAGAAGAGTGGAGTCTGTCCACTCAAGGCACCCATAAGCCCTTACCTAGCAGGCTTTCAAAGCTTTGATTTTTGTTATGCAATCAGCACTATAATAAGAAAGTTATTTGCAATTTGATGCGGTGATGATTTCACAGCATGACTATGTTAACAAGCCAAATGTCACATCAGCACTACAATAAGAAAGTTATTTGCAATTTGATGCGGTGATGATTTCACAGCATAACTATGTTAACAAATCAAATGTCACAACTCACTTAAAGTATCACTACAGTTCAGGTTAGGTGGATTTCAGTTGTACAGACTCCATGACACTGGGTACTTCCCCAAAATTCAGCAGGTAAAGCAAACTGGAAAGTTTTAATCTTGCAATAGTCCACCATCCAGTTGCAAACCATCAACTTGAACACACACAGCCGAGACCTCTCTCTCTCTCTCCCCATCAAATTTTATAAAAACCTGCGTGGGTCTTGATGGTTAAGGCTCTGGCTTATTTTCGGTGGGTGTGTGAGTTCGATTCCTACGAATCGCTTGGGATAAGTCATTAATGACTCCTTGGCATTGTTGTACGAAGTAAAAAGAAACACAATCAAATCAAATCAAATTTCCAAATATCAGACTTGCAGTTGCAAGCCCCACAGTTAACCTTCTAAGCACTGGCTAAATGTGGTTGAAACCTAAAACTAGACTGCATTGATGCAAAGTTTCATGTTTAGGCAATTTCCAGATATGCATGAAAAGAAACATGTGAGTTTGAAAACTTCACCGTTTTTTAAGGGGCCTTGGGAAAAACATGTAGGTTATCATATGTGCACTTTTTTTTAAATTTTTAGTATCTATGCGAGCAACTTTCCACTCAAAAAAGGATCAGGGGGACCGACGATTGCTCACTGGAAAAGAGATATTGAGTAAACCTTAGGATTGGGGTCCTTCGATATATGGAGTTGCTATCTGTATTTTGCTGAAAGCAAGTTCATTTGAAAGGCGTGTTGTGTTACTTGCAAAACAATGCTTTGATTCTGAATACACTCCAGGAGTTGAACCAAGGAACGAAGGGACATAAAACTTGTGTCCATATACTGATTTCACCTTCTTTCACACCACAAGCTTTCTCACAATGCTTGTGACACTGCCTTCAGGCTTTTATTGATAAAATACAGGAAAAAAGAACAATGGAATCTTAGGAGAACGACACTTGAGGCCATGCTATGTCACAGGACAGACCTGATATTAGCAGCTCTTTATCTCTTGAACAAAAATTTAGAAAGAGCTGTCCATAGAGCACCCGCCATGAAAAACCCAAGAGCAGGTTGAAAGACAACTGGCCAGAGTGGAAACCAGGCATCAAGCAAGAAGTGTGCATCAAAAGCAGCCTGTTCCACTAGACCCGCAACGAACCATGCTAGAATGAACAAAATGAAGAAGAAATCAGCTACCAGAAGGCTCCCTACCAAAGTGCCCACAAAGCCTTTTTCATCCGGCTTCTCAGCATCAGCTTTATTCATGATTTTCGACAACTGTTTCTCTGCATCTCTCTTCTTCGACAATCCCTCCATATCCTGCTCCACGGAACGGTCAAGGAAAGATTCATCCGAGAAATCCAGGCCTGTTTGTTGCTGCTGCTGCTGCAATTCTTTGCGCCACAGGCTTGCACCTATTTTCTTTGAAACATTTGAGGCGTCTTTGTTTTCAGATCGAGCAACAATCAATCTGCTTCTGGAGGATTGGTTGTGAAGAGAAGTGGTATGGTTGCGCGAGGAGTAGGAGGTAGCAAGGTTGCCATGAAAGCCAAGGTTAAACAGGTATGCCATATCCACCCACAGGGCACCCTCTATGTAAAATTGTTCACAGAGTGTCTCACCATATCCACTGGCAATGTGTGTAAAATTGGTGCCATAAAAGAGCATGTAAGGTTGTCGCCAAAAAACAAGTTTATGACTTGTGTCAAAGTACCAAGCTCGAAAAATTTTGGGCTGGTTCCTTATGGCCTAGCTCTGACCTCGTCTTGGTCATCCCATATGTGGATCTCTTTGCCATTTTTTTTAAGCGAGCACTACATTTTTAAAAAAAGTAGATTCAAACTAGTTATGTCACACCTTTAGAGAAGTAACTAGAAACATCAATGATCAGTTTGTGTGTTTGTTTTTTTCCTAATACATGTTAAAAACAAAAAGTCATATGGTAAGGGTAGAGATAAATAAGAGATAAAGATGACACTCATCATGTAGAAATTTTGATGTGTTGATTATGTTGTCCCAACATGGAGTCTATGCCAGATTTTGAGGAATTGGTGGCATTATACGTGATGGAAGAGCTCTGGAACTTAGGCCTGCGAGGTTCTAGAGTGGAGAAGGGGATAATTCCTTCTACCATAGGAGAGGTAGAGGTGGATTTGGTGGACACTCTAGAGGCCATGGTGGTGATTTACATGCCCATGGTTATCATGAGGATAGATGTGTTACATGCCTAGAGGTGGTTATATGCGCAGAGGCCGTGGTACCATGGGGGGATACCCTCTTGGAAGAAGTATAGGTAGCCATGCATCCAGAGATGGCCATTGCAATTATTGTGGAAAATATAGATACATTGAGAGAAGAGTATTATGCAAAGCAAAATTCCATCCATAGATGTAAAGGTGGAAGGTCTCAATACAATCCCTATGTTGGTTAGTATGAAAATAGACTGAGAGTTCATGTTTGGGATGGAGCATGTCCTTGGAAGTATGTTGCACCCATTACATAGTGATGATTGGTTCTTGGATTTTGGTGCCACCAACCATAGGAAATACCAAGGAGAATCATTTACACATAAATATGAGATGCATACAGATGAATATGTAGCCATGGGAGATGATACTATGCATAGAATCACTTATAGATAAGAATGGTGTGGAGAACACTTTAGGTGGTGTGCTATATGTCCCCACTATTACCAATAATCTTGCATCCATTGGTCAAATGGCGGATCAAGGGAGGATCAAGGATACCAAGTGATGTTTAATAAGTTTGGATTCTTTGTGGAGGAATTCCACAATGGGAGAGCTAGAAAAGTGGTTCCAAAACGGGCAAGACTCTTTGCATTTGATGCTCTAAAAATATGTGTAGAACAGGGAAAGAATGGACATAAGCAAGATGAGGAGACATTTGGATTTCAACTAAGTGTGGCCAGCTTTCTTGTATTCCAAACAAGCTTGTCTCCCATTTCCAAATAGGGGGAGAGTTATCAAGTACCCTTTGGAAATAGTGCATTCACATGTATGGGAACCTATAAAAAATGTGATACTAGAAGGTGATAGATACTATATCACTTTTATTGATGATTTTAGTAGGATGACATGGGTGTATTTCATGAGGGGAAAACGTGATGCATTCAAAGTATTTTATGATTGGAAGAAAAGAGTTAAGAAGTAGTTAGAATTCTATGTCGAGAGCTTTCGCACTGACAATGGTGGTAAGTATATGCCATATGATTTGATGATTATTTGTATAATCAAGGAATAAGGAAAAAAACAACTTGCAGATATGCTTGTTACACCTAGCAAATTCTATTATTTTTGTAATCTTGAGCAGAATTCCACATTCTAGATGAGCCATTATGTTGTTCCCACTGACAAGCATAGACTAGGCTGAAAGAGCTCGCCAAATGGGCCATTTTGGTAACGAAAAGAGAGCTAGGAAGAGTGCTAAATGCACTAGGTTTAGGCCTAAACCCTAAGCAGGCTATGTATAAAGGCCAAACTTTTGGGCTTTGGTATTCATTCTCACGTGTGGAATATGAAGAGTAGCAAGCTTCCTTCATTGCCTATGGCACACTGGTTTGAACTTTTTTTTTCGGTCAAATTTTGGCCAGTTTTTGAGTGAACATTCATTTTTTCGTCAAAAATTGGCCAAAATTTGACTCTTTTCAAGGATTTTCCTCTGAATTTTGTATGGGAAACTAATGTTGTCAACATCATGCACAAGACCAAAAAAAAGGCCAAATTTTTAAATTCACAAGTCAATTATATTATTGTCAATCATTGTCTTCATTTTAAAAAAACTAGCTGAGAGTTTGCACCATTGGAGAATGTGATAACTCAGTCATGATCATATGGTTCACTTTTGATGTGGTAGTAGTACATTACTTCATGACAATATGTTCCATGTTTTTTTGAAAAGCTAGAATACATATGCATCTGAACATAAGAAAATGATCTTATCTAGCTCGGAGCATTCATTCTACATATGATATGTCATGGTTCCATTTCAAGGTAGTTCCAACAAGCGGTGCAACTGATCCCTCGGTTATATAAGTAGTTGTGACTAATATTTCTTTTAAATATAGCACAACGTGAATACAAAATTTACTTCTAAAAGAGTAAGGTTCCTATTTCATTTAGTAAGGAAAAGCACAAGTACCATGCATATACGATTAAGTAAATGTTAATCTATGTTGAATGTAGCAAATGTCTACGAAGTCTTGAAGAAGTATATGTAGTAGATATATCCTAGGAAAAACTATGTGGAAAGAGTTAGAGCCTTGATGATGTAGGTATTTAATAAAATGTTGGGTTGAGTTTTGGCCTCATGGTGTGTCATGACTGGCATGGAGGAACCATGCATAAATGTAAACGATAATGATTTAAGAAGTCTAGAATAGTATTGAGACACTAAAGGCTATTTTGCCATGGGCTAGAGAGAGTCCTAAAATGATTAGGGTTGACCCTACCTTCAAAAGGTGGATCGTATATAATGTTGAGATATCAAGCTCCACCCCACATGTATCTCCTTTGTGCATCTCATTTATGTCACCGACTTGTGTTAGCTGTACTTGTGGCATAGTAGCCATGGGTGGAGAGGGAGACAGAGGTGGAGATGTTGACAGTAAGGAGGCAACTGGAGGTGGACGAGAAGAAGAAGTGGAGGATACAAGAGAAGTTGGTGGAGTAAGAGGAGGGGTGGAAGAAGGTGATGGAGGAGTAGACGGGAGGACTACATGACGAGGATGACCACGATGAGAGGGAACACTTTGAGAACATCGAGAAGAAGACTCACCATACACAACAAAACGGGTACGTTGAAACATCCACAAGAATTCACTTTCAAGACAAGAAGCAACTTCAGTAACTCAACTCAACAAAAGAAACCTTAACATAATCAACACAGTCAAGACAGCCATTAACAGCTTCAACAAAGAAACCTTAACGCACGATGATAACCCTTAACAGAATCAAAAGACCTTCAACAACTCAACAAAGAGACCGTAGCTCAATCAACACAATGATGACAACCCTTAACAGGATCGAGGAATCAAGGAAAACCTTAATACCCGTAACAACCTTAACAAACAACCAAGATAACCAAGAAAACAAGATGAACTGATAGACCAAAAATCCAAAAAATCATTCCCTTGAGCTCCCCAGTAGGATCGCCAAAAAAGGGGTAAACTATAGATGACTCTGTCAGTCAAGCCATCGAACCACCTACAGTTCGGGAGGGGAGCTCAAGAAGGAGGAGAAGGGAGAGAGTGGTCTATGCTGATCGGGTAGTATACCCTAAGGGGGTTGTACAAGAGCGTGACTATGATTAAGACAAGACAAGTGTGACCAACTACAACAATCTCAACAGTAACATCAACAAAAATCAACAAAGACAATGGAGACAACAATGATAATAGACAACATCTCATCTCATATATATATATGCTCATACATGTACAGCTCTATGGCTGCCTGGCTCTGGCCTCCACTGTGAAGGGATGAGAGACGGGAGGAGGAGCAGGAGGTAGGGAGGAATCAGGAGGAAGGGAAAGTAGAAGGTGAGGGAGTAGGAAGCAAAGGTGTCGGGAGCTCAAAATTGAAACAAGGAAGCAAGGAAGCAACAGGAGTCCAGAAGCAAGATCCAAGGCAACAATCTGTCGAACTGTGTGTCTTCTGTCTCATCCCAAGGGATGTCATGGAGGTCGACTCCCCTTCCGCGGTGGAGTTTGGTAGCTTGTCACTCAGAGGGTGAGGTGAGCGACGGTGGTAAGTGGTGAAGAGTGAGGAGTGAGGAGTGAGCAAAGGGAGTGGTAAAGGTGAGTGAGTGGAAGGTGAGTGGACACATGGCGAAGGGCTACGGTAGGTGGCCACGTGGGAAGAGGGTGGAGAGTGGCCACGTGGAAAGGTAGGTGGAGAGTGGAGAGAGTGGAGTGAGTGGAGTGAGTAGACACATGGCAAGTAGGAAGAGGGTGGAGTAAGTCGACAGGGTGGAGTGGAGAGTAGAGAGTAGAGAGGTGGCCATGTGGAGGGTGGAGTGGAGAGTGGAGAGTGGCCACGTGGAGGGTGGAGTGGAAAGTGGAGAGGTGGCCACATGGAGGGTGGAGTGGAGAGTAGAGAGGTGGCCACATGGCGAAGAGGGGAAGAAGGGGAGAACAACTTCACTGTACCACCACAGTACCACCGGAACTGTGTTACCACTGGAGGTATCTACAGTTATAGAGTGTTTCATCACATCATTGTAAAGCTATCTTTTATTCCATTTGAATTTTGTTACATCAAAGTGGGCTTGTTTGGAGGTTCGAAGATGTTGCAAGGCGCAAAGGATGTCATGGAATTTGGTGTGTTTTTTGAAGGCCAATGTGGAAACCTTGCACATAGCAATCATTGTGTGGTTATTATAGGCAAGCACACAAACCTTTTCAAAGCTAACAACTTTCCAAGAATTGTTCTAGAAAGCATGGGATACTTGTTTGCAGTAACGGAGAGTGGTGCGGAGCTTTGTAGTTTGACGTTGTTGTATTGTTGTTTGAGGCACTAAGTTCATGGAGGACGACTAGGTGTTTTGCATTCTTGTAGGCGTGGGCTTGATGCATGAAATTCAACCACGATTAAAGATTTCCTTAAGACAATATTTGTTGCAAGGACAATAGGTGTGTGTGTTGTCGGTTGTTCTACTGCAGTTGTTGAACATGGTTTCACTCCAGCTATCATGAATATCTTGACGGATGGTTAGGAGGGGACATGGGATAATGCAACATGTAGTTGGCCCATGAGCAAACACTGGTGTTTGAAAGCTAAGTGCAATACGATGAATGGTTTGGCCTTGTGATTTATTGATCGTCATTGCAAAATGAGCTTTATGGGGAATTGTCTGTGATGCACAATGAAGGGAAATTGTGTGGATATCGAATCCAAAGTTATTCGGGGTATAAGCATGTTTGAGCTTTGTGTGCATGTCAAGATTTTAGCTTTTGTTACAGGTTGGTAAAGCACTTTGCAAATCAATCTTGTTCCATTGCATAGACCGGTAGAAGGACTAAGGTTTCGGAGAAGCAGTATGGGTGTCCCAACCTTTAGTTTCAAATGATGGGGGGGGGAAACCACCTCCAAGGGGCAATGAGTTTAAGAACTCAATGGAGTGAGTATTGTTTCTGAGCTTCCATCTTGTCTCTGGAGTGAGTCTGCTCTTAAGTAGTGTTAGATTTCTCCACGCATTCACTCCATCGCAAGCGTGTTGATGCTGTCCACATCATTGTTGGGGGCTGCTAGGATAGCTATGTGTTTTAAGTAATCTGTTGTGGGATAGCTTGTGGCAAGATCTGGGTATGCCCAATCAATGAGTGTGTCAATGTCTGTTGATGGCAGGAACATCGTCCAGGGTATTGGCTCAATGAGATCTTCACTTCCTTCAAGGAAGCCTTGACCCAACTGTAGCAGTCATGCCGAATATGCATTATGCTCGTTACGTCCAGAGTACAAGCTTCCATGCATGTTCTGGAGCAAGCGGGTCACATTGACACTAGGCCAAAGAGGGGATCTATAGAGAGCAGTGTTTGTTATGTCCTCTCGAGACCCACGGTGCACTACCGGCAAGATTTGCTGAAAGTCACTGCCTAGCAACAATATTTTACCACCAATAGGCTTCGGTTCATTATGCAGTGCAAATGCATGCATAATATCATGGAACGTTTAGTCAACTACTTCGAAATCATGGCAAAGGATCATTGGTGCTTCATCTGAAACAATGATGCAACATGCACGAATTAGTCCAGCCAACTATGTGTTGACACCAATGTTGCATGTGGAAGTGTCGTTAGGTCACTAGTAAGGAAATGCCTATATCATGTGCATTCAATCCCCTATATATAAATCCCATGTGTACATTTTTGAGGTATTTTTACTAACACCTAATGTAGGAATTGCCCTTTTTTATAAAGGGTCTCTGTATATATAGTATTATGTCTTAGAATTTAAGCACCCCTTTGTAGAGGAATGTGTGCATCCCCTATGTATCTGTAGGTCACAATAATCTAAAGCATGTCCTCTGTTAACTCATGTGATAGCATACATCTATGAAGAGTGACTACCCCAGAGCATCCAGTGCTATCAAAATTTTGAAGTGTGAATGAGATGCTCTTCCACCTACTCATAGAAACGTCAAGTGGTAACCCAGTTAGCGATGAAGCAAATTGTGGGAGAATGTGTTATGTAAAATGGAAATAATCATCCACAAGGATTCCAAAATCAAGTAATTGACCACAAGCATGGAAGTGAAAGAGACGATGATTGGATGCAAACCTCCCCTCTAGGAAAGTGAGCAAAACACTCCCCTCCCTAGAGTATTTCTATATTTTTCTATTACTACCTTCATCCCAAAAATATCATATACAAAATTATCCCTTTCCAAAATAAGGGATTCCAAAAATACCCTTAGCCTTTATCCTATGATATTGCCAATGGCATATATCATTTTATTACAAAAGTTTAGCTCGCAGCCATATCACAAAATCACGTGACACTGCAAAAAGCATCGTCGCATTGCCATCCATCTGCATCATGCCTGAACTCAAGCATGTGATCACATTAGTAACAATCAAATAAATGAATTCATCAAATCAATTCAATTATTGCCTCATTATTGCACTTGACATATAATCAATGAATCACAGATGGATGGTGCACATAATGCAACACGTCATAATATCACAAGGATGGTGGTGCAACACATGCAACACATCATACAACTGCAGCCATATACCAACCATGTAGGAGCAAGACATGCTTCACTACCAATAGCGAGCAACACATGCCTCATCTGTGCAACAAAAATGCTGGAGTTCCAAACACCGTAGTATTTCATTGATGATAATATTCCATTAATATTGCAAATAATTATTCCATTAATTCCATTCTCGTAACATCCCTCTTTCTTGAAATCGCAATTGGCCTCAATTGCGCAACAAAAATGCCTGCAAAAGATCAGGATACTGATGAAAATAATGTTTAGGCATCCACTTAGCATCCTCAATGGGATGATTTTTAAAGGTAACAAGGTACGTAGCATAAGAATTGCCGCATCGAGTTTGAGTGACTTGTTGATCAATTATACGGCCAGGTTCTAGGAATTCATGCTTGCCTTGAAGCAAAGGGGCCGGCTCGAGAACAGGATGAGTTAGAGGATCACGGTGAAAAGGATGTAGAAGATGGACATGAAAGGAATTGTGAATGTTCCAATGAGGTGGTAACTTAAGGCAATAAGCATTGTCATTAATGTGTTCAAAAATTTCAAAAGGGCTATAGGATTTATCAGTAAGTTTAACGAGTGGATGGGTATCCACACTTTTAAGTCTGCACTTTTCAATACGAAGTAAGGCAAGACCACCAGGAGCAAATATTACCCGTTTCCAACCCTTGTTGGCACGTGTAGTATAGAGAGCTTGAGCATGTTCAATGTTCTTATGAACAATAGCCAAGATACTAGAAAAATCATTTGTGAAACGATCTACAACATCGACGCGATGCTGAAGACGAGTTAAAGGAGCAGGGATGGTCTTACCATAAACAACTTGGAATGGAGATTTTCCAGTAGCAAAGTGTTTAGTGTTTTTATACGCAAACTATAAAATATGTAAATAGTTGTCCCATTTACCAGGTTGGCCAAACACATAACAACGTAACATATCGCAAATAGTATTTTGAGTGATTTCAATTCGACCATTGGATTCAGGATGAAATGCAATAGAGAAATCTAATTTTGTACCTAGATTATCAAAAATAGAAACCCAAAAGTTACTACAAAACTTACTATCCCGATCTGACACAATAACTTTGGAAAGTCAATGGTGTATAAAAATGTGCCTGATAAACAAATGAGCGGCTTGAACGGGGATCAAGGACTTTTTACAATTGAGAAAATAAGCTTGCTTACTAAAACGATCAATGACAGTCCAAATCATATGATAACCAAGTCATGGGAAAGCCAGTAACAAAGTCCATGGATATTTGTTCCCAGGGACCATCAAGAATGGGTAAAGGTTGGTATTTATGTTCGTAGCTCTTGGCTTTCTAGCAAGCCTAGACACTATGTAATAAAGGATGCGACATCAACTTTAACCTTAGGCCAAAAAAAGTCATGAATAACAATTTGATAGGTTGCAACAACACCTCGATGGCCCATATACGGAGGTTGATGAACCTCTTCTAGTACTAAGCGACAGAAAGGTGAAGTAATGCACAATCGCTTTTAATAGAATAGGTAGTCCTCATGAATGGAATATGAAGCGATAGGTGTTCCCATAGCTTGTTGGATCTTATGCCAAATGTCAAAAAAGTCTATGTCAGTGGCATAAGTGGGTTTCATGGGTTTAAAAGGATCTCCCTGAATAACAGAGATATTATTCAGGCTAGGTAGTCGACATAACACATCCGCAACAACATTTTCTTTCCTTGGTAATACTAGATCATCAGTTTAAAGCTATCAATAAAGACACCCATTTAATATGGTGATCTGAGATCACCAGTTGAGTAAGAAGATGTTTAACGCTCTGGTGGTCAGTTTTAATAAGTAATTTTGAACCCATAAGATAATGTTTCAGAGTTTAAGAGAATGAACCATGACAACTAATTACTTGTCATATGTAGAATAGTTTAGCTCTATTGGTTTTAATTTACGAGATTCGAATGCAATAGGATGATTGTCTTGCATGAGCACTGCTCCTAAACCCTGACCATTAGCGTCAATGACCATAACAAAGAAAGTTCTTATAAAATAAGAACTGGGGTCTAAGTCATTGTGTCTTTCAGTTGCTGGAAATCTAAAGTGTGCTGCTCAATCCAAGAGAAGATACGTGTTTTATGCAAAAGGTCAATCAAGGGATGTTCCTTGTGCAAGAAGTTCAAAACGAATTGTCAATAGAAACTACATAGTCCAAGAAAAGAATGTAGCTCGTGTATGTCTTTGGGCTGTGGCCAACAGTTAACTATTGTTTCTACCTTCTTAGGCTTGACATGAATGCCTTCATGTGAAACAATGTGACCTAGGTCTTTGATCTTGATCTAAAAGAAAGAACTCTTTTCGGAGTGTTTTGGTTGGGGGCATAGGTTCCTCATTAATAGTATTCACTTATTCATCTTGATGTTGGCCCATGGGGTTACCACAAGTTCAGAATGAACCCAACCTCCAGACATAGCAACGGGTGGAGAAAAATTCCATTGTGAGAAAGAAACACAAAAGATTACAGAAAGGAAACACAAATTTTAGTTCAAAGTACTCTCTATAGAAAGTGCAATAACGTCCCATATGATCCTCACATTCACGACCTATGCTTGCAAGCAATACCCAGGATGTCAAAAAAGATCATGGTGGGGTCGAAGACACCCCCATCATGTAGACTTCTTCCTCTGAGAACTCCCCCCCCTTCGAATCTTCCATTGACTCAGACACCGAGGATGAGAGAGTATCACTGTCTTGCCCTGAAATGATCTCATAGTAGCTTCCCAACCTCCACGATGGAAGAGGAATTGACAATGATAGTCCTTCAACAGCAACCGCCACCAATAGACGTCTGCTACTATATCTCCACACTCAATCCAAGCAGCTCCTTCATGGTGGTACTTCACTAGATCTTGACAGACAATGGCCTCCTAGCTGCACCACCCAAGCAACCCTTGATGCCTTCACAATGGCCAAACATAGCTACAAGCCTACGAAATTCCAAAGCTAGAGCTCTAATGCATGGCACGCCCTCATGACCAAGTTCTTAGAAACCACAAGAGTGTAGCCCGGGATCTGATACCAATGTTATGTAAAATGGAAATGATCATCCACAAGAATACCAAAGTCAGGTAATTGCCCACAAGCATGGAGGTGAAAGAGACCGCGACT
Organism: Dipteris shenzhenensis; assembly: GCF_047967505.1. NCBI lineage: Eukaryota > Viridiplantae > Streptophyta > Polypodiopsida > Gleicheniales > Dipteridaceae > Dipteris > Dipteris shenzhenensis. The sequence continues at coordinate 38,374,673 of NC_141602.1, read as the reverse complement.
GGGTGCAATCCTCCCCCTCTAGGAGAGTGAGCAAAACACTCCCCTCCCTAGAGTATTTCTATATTTTTCTATTATTGCCTTCATCCCAAAAATATCATATACAAAATTATGCCTTTCCAAAATAAGAGATTCCAAAAATACCCTTAGTCTTTATCCTATGCTATTGCCCACGGCATATATCATTTGATTACAAAAGTTTGGCTCAAGACCATATCACAAAATTGTGTGACACCGCGTAAGGCACTCCGCATTGCCATCCATCTGCATCACCATCACCTAAACTCAAGCATACGATCGCATCAATAACAATCAATAAATAAATTCATCAAATCAATTCAATTATTGCACTTGACATATAATTAATGAATCACATATGGATGGTGCACATAATGCGACACATGCCATCGAATGATGCACATGATACAACACATATATTCGCGGATGGATGGTGTACATAATGTGACACATACCATTAGATGGTGCACATAATGTGACACATCATAATATCACAACACATGTGACACATCGTATAGTTGCAGCCATATACCAACCATGTAGGAGCAATGCATGCATCAATCACTACCAACAATGAGCAACACATGCCTCAGCTGCGCAACAAAAATGCTAGAGTTCTAAATACCGTAATATTTCATTAATGATAGTATTCCATTAATATTGCAAATAATTATTCCATTAATTCCATTCTCGTAACAAGATGCAACAATTAGATGGAAGAAACTTAGCTACACTTGGTAGCAATAATGATGTTACTTCCAATGGAGCAACAACGAGAGTTGTTCCTCCATGTGTGCGAATTGATGAGAGCAAAGTTTTGTAAATGACATTCTTTCTAGAGTCATGAGAGCCATCGAGGAAGAAAAGGCCACCTTTCTTATGCTTAACTCCTTCCATGAATGCCTTGTATGTTGTAGCTTATTCGAAGTTGAGCTGGGTTTCCATGACTTCGGACTCATGCCTTATCTTACTACAATCGTAGCTCAACTCTTCTTGTATTAGTGGATTCACACCTTGCATGGAACTGAAAGGCCAAGGGTTTGGCATTCCTATGTATTCAGCGAGGCTTTTATTGTGGGCTTCTAGCAGTGTGTTGATCTCAAGCAATGCTTGCACTTCCGCATTGTCGTTGTCGATTTGCAATGCAGCATGTTGTTATGGCCGTCGTTGTTAGAGGATGCAAACCAAGTTCTGTGACATGCATGATATGAATTGGCACCAAAGGTTTGAGGGCTTTGCATGTGCACAAAACAACAAGATGATTGAAAATAGAACTCGTTGTTACATTTATGGGAAGCTTCACTCATTGCAATCTTGCCACTCTTTGTCCTCTTGGAGCAACCCTCTCTGTGAGCAAGGGGACTGAAAAGTTGGGTGCACATGACCATTCACAAAGTTTTCAAATGATGTGGCTTCGAGGACTATGTTCGGTAACATTCGTAGGTATTATCACTCGCTTGAGGAGGGCAAAATGAAGTAAGTGTGGCCTATTGTGTAACCGGATCTTGTTGAAGTTTCATCGTTGCCATGTCATGCCATTTGTACACGTACTTGTATAGGTACTTTATGGCGAAGATAGTGGAACAAACCTCAACATTGATGTGTGCATTGTACTTTAGTGACAATTGTAGATTGTATGGTACGACCCATCAATTATCCAAAGTTGCCCCTCGATTATTTACTGATATTCCATTGTTTCACCTACGATACAAAGGGTACCAGTCCCTATCTGTTGTTGTTGTCTCTCATAATGCTTGGTGCATTTTCCATTTCGCATGCATGGAGAGTTTGGGTTCAGTGCACCACATGATCCATGCATAGAGCAATAGAGGATTATGTCGAGTAATTGTTGCTGCATTGCTGTACACCGTAGTTCAGCATAGACTATGTTGTCACAGTCAGCAGCAGTGCATGGCTTGTTTGGATCTTGTATAATCAACACAATGTGGTAGTACAAGAGGCCTCGCTTTTGAAACTCAATGACATAAATGAATCTTGTTCCAAGTGCATGGAAACCCCAAACAAACAGCTTCATTAAAGAGCTTTGCTAAGATTGGGTCTAGGAGGTTAATCCAAGATGCAATGATCTCAGTGCATAGTCCCTTCATGATCCTTCGCTTGTCCATTATGAAGTTTAATTACGGCATCCTTTACCTCCCCTAGTGAAGAGGGTGCAGGATGTGGGGCGTGGCATATGTGAGAGGTTAGGGATTGGTTGATTTAGGATGTCATAAAGTGTGCATGCATAGTTATACCAGACATGAGTGTTAGTGAGTGGTGAGGGGGACCCCGTCCCTCTAGAAATCTTCACCAAAATTCCTTAGAGTTGTTACTAAATAAATTGTTCAGTAGCTTCTCCTTGTTCCGACGAACGAAGTCTAGTTTCTTTTTGCGTACTAGTTGACGATACTCGCGTGGGGTCTCTAGTTTGCTCAAAAGACTGTTTTTGGTTTCGAATCTGAGCTGACAACGTAAATCCTTACACTCATCATCGTACCAGCTATTACAAGGTACAGTCCAAGGGGTGGTGGACGGGTGGAGCAGGTGGTGTGAGCGAAAGCGTGAAGGGTAGCCTCATGTAGTGAGTGGGTGACCAAGGTAGCACGATCCTTTAGTAGGGGTATGAAGTCAATATAAGTGAGAAGTATGTACAGACAGCCTGAGTAAGTAGGTGAGTGATTGCGGTCGAAGCGTATATCATGATAGGTGGAGTAAGAACTCAGTGGGGTGGAAGGTGCTGTGCGACAAGGAGTGGAAATGCTAAAGAAAAGATAGGTACGATCAGCCCCTAGAGGGAGAGGTGCTACCATAAAATCAGTGATACAAGATGTGAAGGCAAGGGATCCCATGATGTAATCAACAACGTTGGAGCCTCCCCCATGTGGAAAGCATGTGAAACCACCTGAGGCAGGCCATCTGTCAAGACCATTACAAATAATGAGATCATGTATCCTGCTGAGGTCTAATAGAGCCTACCCATAAGATGTGATCAGACCTCATCTATTAGCCGAAACCTATAGCATTCCTGCATCCTCAAGGTCAATGTCTAGTAGTAGAGTGGAATCATCCGTGAAGTCAAGGAGTGGTACATGACGGGCACCTGTCCTCGCATTGAAATCCCAACTAGGAGAACTTCTCTGTGGCTAGAAAAGTCAACAATGGATTGGTAAAGAACAAAAAATGGAGATGTCTCATCCTCACCTCGAATATCTCTAGCAAAGTGGGAGGTCTTAGTGGGAAAGTAGCAAACTGCAACAAAGAGATCTCGACTGTCCATGTGTCGAATCCAGATCCATAGAAACCTGGAATGTGCATATCTCTGCTCTACTGAAATGGTCCCCAAAAGTGTGGATTTGTAAAGGACTACGACTCCACCGGACCCTCAAACTCCCCCTATATCCCTTGTCTCATCTTTGTAGGCAAACTCCCATGAATACCCATTGACTACTAGTAGTGGGCACTCTGGACTTTGATGTGTCTCTGTGTAAAAGACTATGTCGTAACCTGTATAGGATTTTGAGAAGTTCCCTGGTTTTGACCATAAGGTACCATTACAGTTTCAAATGGTGCAAGATAGGGTGTCGGATATCTGAGTCTCATAGACCCCGCTTCCCTATGTAGGGGAGGGGGCTGGTGCACTACTGGAGCCTGGAAAAATTCGTCCCTCTTGTACACATTGCCCACTTTCCTTCTTTTGGGCCTAATCATGCTAGTGCAACAAAGAGCGTCTCTCCTCAACCTATAGTGGGGTGAGGTCCTCATCCATGGAGATCGCTATGGTTGATCTTGAAGGACTGACCTAGGTCGTAAAGCTGAAAGACGTCCCTAAGTGTCATGGAACCATATGATCAGCGCCTGCTCTCGATTGGGGTCTCTCCCCACCTGCCATGCCCTCTCGATCCTGTGCTTAGCCATACCCAGAGTAGCGGCTACGAAAGCAATCACATCTACCATTGGTGTAGCCTCAGTGCGTGGGATCCCATGCACTCTGATGTTGAGAGCCTTGTTGGCTCTCTGCTACTATTGTTCCATCAGGGTAGTCAAAATGGTTACCCTTGCGAGTTCTCATTTGGCCACGTCAACCCATCTGGATGTCTCCTCAATAACAGATTGCATGCTCTCAATCTGTGCCTCAACAATCGGGGTACTCCTTGGGACTGTGTGTATGGCTATGACCTCCTGCTGGAGTTGCAAGATATCCTGTTTGAGTCCCTGAATGAGACCAGCCTACTTTCAAATGGCGCAAGCTAGCTGATCCTGTATGTTGCAGCTCTACTCTTGGTTAAAGCGGACCTACTTCTGTGCAAAGTGTGTCAGCTCCATCTCGCGCTCAATATTGTGTACCTCCATGAGCAAGGTCTCCCAGGCCTCTTCCCACCCGTGTCCTGGCCGAAACTGGAATGGATGTGACATGAAAGCATGGAAATGAGTCGGGAAGCTGGGCAGTGACTAGGTGAGCTAGTTGAGCTACGGAGATGACAGTGGAATGGATGAGGCAGGTCCCTGGGATGTGGGAGCGTGGGCTGGACTCTGAGAGGTAGGCAGGAGAGAAAGATTGAGGCGTAATGTGGACCAGTGTATGACACCTCCGAAGTAGGTGTCATAAGCAGTGAGAGAGTTGTAACAGGAGAGGAAGGGAAGGAAGCAACCGATGTCATGGGTATGAGTATGTCACTGATAGTGGCTATAGCTGTAGCTGGTCAAACTAGTACTGAAGTGGAAGCTGAAGTCAAAAGTGAGGATGTAGAGGGAGCTAAGACTCGAACTGAGACTGAAGCAGGGGCAAGTAGGGGCTGAAGTCGAAGTAGAGATAGAGGCTAAAGTTGAGGCTGAGGTGGGCCCTTCCTTTGCTTTACTGTCAACCTCGAGTCCACTTCGGTTGTAGCATATGTTCACATCCTCAAGTTTCAGTTATGTCGATTGCTTTCTTTTGTTGTTGTTGTCATCTTTCTTGGCTTTGTCCATCTTGTTCTGGGCTCTTTGGACTAATTTGTGTCCCCTTGGTGCAGGTCTTAGTGCACAATCAGGAGCAAGAGTACATGCTCCCCCCCCATGGCGAGAGGCACACCTATGGCGAGGAGGGTAGTCAGAGATAGGTAGGAACAACTGCAAGTGGAAGGGGCGCAGTGGGAGGACTTGTAGAGGCAGAGCAAAGCAAGAGTTGCATGGGCAGAGCTAAGGCGGAGGGGTAGTCGGACGTGGAGAGGCACCTGGGCCAGTTGAGGCAGCACAGGAGAGAGATGAGGCAGCGCAAGAGGGAGCTGCTGCAAGGGCGGCTGAGGTAGTGCCAGAGGGAGGGGCTGAGGGGGCACAAGATGGAGGGAGGGTGGCGAAGAGCCTAGGTGGAGGGGTGGGGAGCCTAGGCAAAGGGCCAAAGGGAGGCGTGGAGGAGCAGAGGGGCTAGCGAGAGAGGTTGAGCTGGGAGAGAGTACTTACAAACAAAATGAGTAAGTGTGTGTGTGTGTGTGTGTGTGTGTGTGTGTGTGTGTGTGGGTGGGTGGGGGTGTGTGTGTGTGGTGAGGGAGCGAAGGAGTGTGACACCTCTCTCCCTGGCATTGTTCTGCCCCTTTCACCTATTCAACGTACAATCTCTGTTTGATCAGTTTTTGCCTACGCCCGTACATTTTATGCCACCTGTACAGTTGCGCTTGTACAATCTACGTCGCCCATTCAATCTACGGTACAAGCCTCCATGCAGTTTACACCTCTGTGTGTTTGTGTGTGCGTGTGTGTATGTGTGTGGTGAGGGAGCAATGGAGCCTGATGACATCTCTCTCCCTCGTGCTATTCTGCCCCTTTCACCTGTTCAACCTGTACAATCTCTGTTTGATCAGTTTTCGCCTACGCTCATACATTTTATGCCACCTATACAAGTTGCGCTTGTACAATCTACGCCACCCATTCAACCTACTGTACAAGACTCCATTCAGTTTATGCCACCCATAATGTCTACGCCTGCACATGATTCAGCCTATTCTTCTCGACCTGTTTCAGCACCATTTTCCTTCTCCACTTCTCCTTTGTTGGATGTTGACCCAGAGATTCATTGCGATAATCACAAATGTCATGGTATCTCTCAGTCCTCCGTTCCCCAAGACAAGATGCCTAAGTGTTCTGCTTTGGCTTTTCCTTCTTCTGTTTTTCAGAACGATCTCCTTGGTCACCTGTGTTCTAAATCCATTCAAAGTAATCCTTCTCAAGGTTTTCTACTTTCTCATGCCCTTTCCTCATCACAACCAATTCTGTCCAACCTTTCTCAGACCCAACAATTGGGGGTTTGTCTGTATTTCATGGGCATAGTGATGACAGTTCTCGCTTTGCGTGCTTGGTCTAAATTTGCAATTGGTGCTGGCAAAATTTCTTCTTCTATATTTCTGGGAAAGGGTTTCTGTTATGCTCACTGTACATAAATTGAGACAGTTTTTCAATTGGTAAGCATGGGAGGAGCTCGTGGTTCAAGTCATTTGGCAATGGTGATGCCTTGGCATCATCTTTTTGATCCGACAGAGTCGCTTCTTCGACAATGTCCAGTGTGGGTTTCACTGAAGGATTTGCCAGTTCCTTTTCTTCCGCATACATTCTCTGGCAGCCCTTCTTGGTAGAGTGCTCTTTATCTCTAAGAGGGACTTTTGGTTACTAGCAGAGATGTTCGTGTTTGTGTGATGTGGGATAAGGAGCAGCCTATTCTTGCATGCTTGGATATGGATTTGAATTTGGCTCAGCCTTTTTGGATTCATCTGCAATTTTTTTATTTTCCAAATGCTTGCTGTAAATGCAAACAATTGGGTCATATTTCACGAGACTGCACTTCTCCACCTCTAGATACCTCAGTTCCTTCTCCAGCAGTTCCGACAGTTAGTTTTTCTTCTTCTGGGATACAGGTAGTCAAGCAATCTTCCAAACTAGTTAAGGTATGGAAGCGGGTTAAAGGTGTTTCAGTGCCAGATTGTTCTAAGGTTAATCCCTTTGTTGTTAAAGACGCTCGAGATCAGTCTATTATTGAGCATACTCAGCATACTTCTCTTCAGGATATGGAGTTACATGTTGAAGAGGGGCTTAAACAGGATGATGCACATGGTACATCTCAAGCTAACACACAGGGTGAAGCTATAATGATGTGTCATGATTTATCAGCTGCAGCTCCTATGTCAAAGTGTGTAGATGTTACTAAAGTCCCTATGCCTGTGAAGACGGTGCCAGAGTCTCTTTCTGTTCAGGATGCAAATGTTCCTTTTTCATTGGATTCTTTTCATCCTTGGTTGAGACAAGTTTTTGACCTATGGTTCAAAAATTCAGGTTGCTAACTTATATCAAGAAGAATCACAAGGGAAAAAAACAGCTTTGTTTTATTGATGGTGATGTCACTCCGTTGCATCACTTTTTGCAAGTCAATAATCTTAAAATGGAGGATTTGTTGTTAGATCCTTCTCCAAATGACATGTGAATTATATCTTGGTAGCCTCATGACTTTTTCTCTCTGAGGCTTGCTTGTAAATTTTATGTTTGTACTCAATTGTGTGTTTTCACCTTGTTTGAGGTTTCCTACAAAGAAATATAAGACTTCACCAACAAAAAGTGTGTGTGTGTGTGTGTGTGTGTGTGTGTGTGTGTGTGTGTGACAGGTTTCATTCCGAATATATGCATAGAGAAGAAGTAATGTTGCCCGATGTCCCGTGTCAAGCTAACGTGCTATGTACTTCATAGCGATAGACTGCGGCAAAGGCTCTGACTGTCAAGCAAACTTATGTGTAGTACTCGGGGAGATCTTGCAATACGAAAAGACCTAAAATCTGCATCCTTCCCATGACAATGCAGGTAAACGGACTTGTTATCGCCAACTTATATGTTCCTCGACAACGAATAAACATCCATGAACGTCAAGTTTTGACAAGGCTGTGTGATCAAATATGTGATCGTGTGCTGCGTGAAGGTTCATGAAGCTATGGACCTAGTAGAGGCCAAACTTGTGGAGTTTTTGGGAGGCACCCCCGGCTCCTTAGCGCAATATAGTAGAGCATGGTGTGCTCTATTGCTACCGGGTGTCCAACAAATGCTTCCCTTTGGGAAAGAAATCTAATATGCAAGCTGTAGGGGTCTCGAACTTGGCTTAAACTATGAGTATTGTCGAGACTTACCTGGCTGGGGGTTTTGTATCTCGCGCTATGTCTGTTCCTAAGTGAGAGTATCCGTTGCTTCAGCCCTCCAGCCTCAATAACACTACTACCCATTGTTTCTTGTGAGCTTCTTGAGACGTGTGGCCATTTCTTAAGTTGTGTGGAGCCTTCGGGTCTTCATGCCTCCCTCAACCTCCGTCGTGTTGGAGCTCCCCAGCTAGTGTGAATGGATTACAGCTCCTTGCTCTGTCCATATCTCAAGGTGTGGTCCTCATGGTATGTCCTTCCCACATTCTTCACTATCAACTATTAACATGTGAATGATGTGGACAAAGTGGTCCTTAGTGATCCCTATGGGTAAGTGCATCCTTACATTATCCCTCTCTTACTCCTCTTCATGAGCATATATCTAGTGATGCAAGCATATCCCACTAACGAAGTATCCATGTGAAACGTGAATCTTCTCTTTAATGTATTTCATCAGAATCCCTCATTAAAATGTGGATGATCTCACTTTAATATATTTCATGGGATTCCTCATTTAACTCCACTCCCCAATGATTATAGAGGACACAAGGAATCCAAGGTACATGGTCCCATTTCCTTGTGGTTCAAGCAAGGTAAAGCTAAATAAAAATATGTGAGAAGGAATTTACTCTCCTTTTTTTTTTAACTCCTCTTTTTTCTTCTTAATGGTGGTCCAATGCTGTGTGCATCCCCCTATGTATTACCCTCCATTACTAAGGCAGATCTCAATGGATATGGTGAACCGAAAAAAAACCGATTACCTCTCAATGCATCTTTATCAAAACCCAATCTGATATATAGATTCAGTCGCACGGAGCCCCAAGGAAAGGAGTGTGTGTGTGTGTATGTTTAGATTAAAAAGTCCCATCAATAATTGAGCCATTCAATTAATTCCATCAATTGGATAAAAACTTAAAAAAGGAAAACATATAAAGAAAAAAGTTTGAGACAACTAAGTTAAAAAATGCAACTAGATTTACAAAAAATTTGATCAAAATTAATAATTTTAATAATATTGAGTTTGACAAACATAATATTGAAAAAAGATGTCAAATCCTTAAGCAATCCAAGTTTCGAGGTCGAGATCGAGGTCCACTTACCTAGGCGCCACCATCCAAACAAACTAGGTGTTAAAACATCATTGTTACATGGGGATAGACAAGTAATGCCTATTTTCCCTAGCTTGTTATCACTTTACCTAAGAATATAGAAAACCATATGTATTCTCAGATAATAATTTTATTTATTCAAAAAAAAAGCCACAAGTGCAATTTAAGTCATAAGTGGAGTAAGGACCGAATGAGTGCGTAGGTTAAGGATTAGAGGAGATATGAAACGATTAGTTTACTTAGCATGTGAGGTGGTTAAAAAGAAAGTGTAAAGGGAAGATTCCACGGAGATACATAAAAGAATAATTCAAAGTTGGGAAAGTTTTTATCTCTGTGTGTGCATGCGTAAAGAAATAAGAGTGTGAGATACATTTACTAATCAAATTTATTTGTGTGTGTGTGTGTGTAAGAGAGAGAGAGAACCAAAATAGAAGGGACCACTAGGCAAGATGCGATGTGGGACACTTTTTTACAAAAGTATTAGTATTGCGCTACCTGGAAGGCAAACAAGGAGTTAGATCACCTAATTCATCTAAAGGTCATATCAAATCAACCAACATCCATTGGTCAAAAGATCAAGATTCAAATTACACTTGATAGTTTAGACAAAGGTTTATCATTTTGTGACAACAATGCTCACAAGAGATGCAACACCTACCTTTGAGAAGAGTGCAAAATGTTAATATTAAAAGCCATTATCACAAGTTAACCAAAATCACAAAGATGAGAATACTCTTCGACTCGAGCAACTATGAGTGTAAAAAAGGATTGCCTTTTTATACTAGTGATAACATACCTCATTAAATTTTAAAAGAAATCGTTGGTTTGACTCTAAGGTCGCCACACCGATATTGCAAATATGCAGTTACAAATAATCTAGCTAGAGTTATGGAAATCAAACCCAATCCAATTCTAAATAGCACTGCTTCAACCAACTATGGGTATAAAAAGGATTGCCTTTTTATATGAGTCATAATATATCTCATCAAATTAAAAATTTTGATAGCATACTAATGCATAGTGATGTAGATATTACAAAAAATATTGGTAACACTTTCTATGTTCCAACTGTGATACAAAAAACTTCTTTTCATAGTTCAAATGATAAATAATGATATAAAAGTTGTTTTTAGTTCTCTGCTCCATTTTTTTAATGGTACCAAAATTGCTAGGATGTTCATGCTATCATCAAAAGTCAAAACAATCTTGTGGCTGATCATTAGGATCAAGATGCACATCTATGCTGACGTAAGAGGTTTAGACACCTAAAATTCAAGAGCCTAATATCATTGAAAAGGTCCAAGCACGATACAAGGTCTTCCATAGGTTTATTCTCAAAAAGATGTTTGTGAACCATGCTGCTTGAAAAAGTAAACACAAGCAACCATTTCCAATATGAAGGTCTAGGAGCTCAAATGTTCTCCGTATCATTCATTTGACATACACAACCATGCTTCTACCCACTCAATGGCTAAAGCATTATACTTAAATACCTTCACTAATGATTATTTTATTCATAAGGAGTCATGCATGCAAAAGTAGCATAAGCAACCATCTCCAACATCGCGATCGAGGTGCTCACATGTCTCTAGATCATTCATTCTCACATAGCGCACTCAACAAGTAAAGCATTATACTTTATTACGCTCGTTGATTATTCGAAAAAGATCCAGTTATATTTTCTTAAGAAAAATATGATATACACAATTTATTAAAGGATTTCACGACAGTGGTGGAGTAAACACAAGCAACCATTTCCAACATGAGGGTCTAGGAGCTCAAATGTTCTCCATATCATTCATTTGACATATATAGCCATGCTTCTACCCACTCAATGGCTAAAGCATTATACTTATATACCTTCACTAATGATTATTTTATTCATATGGAGCATGCATGGAAAAGTAGCATAAGCAACCATCTCCAACATCACGATCGAGGTGCTCACATGTTCTCTAGATCATTCATTCTGACATAACACACTCAATAGGTGAAGCATTATACTTTATTACGTTCGTTGCTGATCATTGGAAAAAGCTCTGGATATATTTTCTTAAGAAAAATCTGATATACACAATTTATTAAAGGATTTCACGACAGTGGTGGAAAAACAAATTGGCAAATTCATAGAGTTCTCCATGGTGATGAGATTGATCTTGTTTGTGTTGACACAAGAACAAGCTGCATATATTTCACCAAACACTCCCTTGCCAAATTCAACTTCACTTCCAACAATATCTTGGTATTCTACAAAACCAACTCCACTATTGTCAAGCATGGTCACATGACTTTAGGCAAGGTAATAGGTCAACCCCTTTTGGTCAAAGTGGTTGACAAACAACTCTTCCACAAATAATCCAACGGCCGTTGATGAATTAGGAAAGGTCATAGATCAACCCTTTTGGTCAAAGTGCTTGACAAACAACTATTCCGCAGGTAATCCAATGTCCATCGATGGTTTGCACATAATCCCCTCCATGACAAGAAAAAACCCCTAGGTCGGGCATCTTGTTGTCCATATTTCCAAATTGCTACTTGGACGTAACACTTGTCACTCAAAAATGATCTATGTAAAACACTTGGCCTTTACTCGCAATTTCCTCAGAATCTAGCTACACTACAAACATATGCACAAACTTTACAAGGGAAAATTTTTCAATGTGTCCACCTTGCTTCAAACATATAATGCCAACCCACTACAATAAAGAGCAGATTGTAATTGATCAGAAATGAATAAAATTGCCACATTTTTTCTCAAGTGTCCTCAACTTGAGAGTGGAACACAAAGCTTGGAAAGGTGGTTGTGATGTCCCTGGGAAAAAAGACGAGGGCTATATCAACATCTTGTAAGACCAAATGCAGGATCAATTTTAATTGAACTATTGAAGAAAGCTCACATATTTTATGTATCCTAGCTGTAATCTCCATGACCATAAGAATAATTCAAAGAAAGAAATCATTCTATTTTCAATAGAGACCCTCATAATAACCTATACAACTTTCCAAGTGACAATACCACCAAAACAGGAGCAGCCAGAAAAAGGTATGAAAATAAACCTCATACGAGTAAATGAGACAGTATCTTACTTCAGATATTGAAGAGTCATGTTCTTCAAAAGAGAAGGGTGCTGTAAAACCAGGACCCTCCACTCATCTTTGTCAATCTTCCCGTCTTGTTTTGTATCAGCCTCCTCAAAAGTCTGGAAGGAGAGGAAGCACAGATTCTAAATCAAAACAACAGGTATATAAATTACTGAAAGTAACATCATCCTTTTGATAACATCCCATGTAACATGCTCAAATAGTATAACATGTTTAGAAAAGGTACACCTATGGATAAAAACAGCCATGCTAGAGGTCAAGAATCCTCAGGAGATCGGAGCTCTTCCATGGGATATCAAAGTGTGGGCGCACGAAACTGAACACCACGCACGCACGCGTGCACATACACACACACACACACTAAAAATTCTGAGGCGTTATCAACTGTTATGGGACCACATGGGATGGAGTAATCACATATGATTTCCCCAATCATGGAGTGTCCAGTTCACAGGATGTATCCACTGAAAGATGCAATTCAAGCCATTGTGTCTTTAAAACAAGGACCCCAAAGGACAAGGGACGCACCAGGAACTGAATACCATGCAGCGATACACATAGATGTCAACCTAACATAAAACAAAAGCTGGTGAACATGCAACAAACTAAGAAACGTGTGCAGACATTCTTACAAGGACAGGAATGGAGAAAGACAAAATTTGGCATGTTAAGAACAAAAGATCAACTGAAACTTTGAAACATGAAGAAGAATGCTAAGACAAGCTGAAAACATTAGAAGCTGAACTATAAAGGTACAAAGACGCAGGACAGAAAGGGGGATGATCCCTCGTGCTAAAGGCTGGGAATGAGGTTTTGAAAAGCGAACTCGAAAACCTAGAGAACCAGAGAAAACAATCCAGAAGTCACCTCACACCAGAGAAGACAATGGAGAAAACCAAGAAAATAGAGGCTATGCTAGATTCTATGATGGATGTCCACAAGGAATAGCCATCTTCATGAAGGAAGCTAATCTGAAAACACAAGCACATAGTGGTGATCCAAGGAACCTCCAAGGGGAAAAGAGAGAAGAGAGGGAAAACCCTTCAATCTCAAATATGTGGATACAACTCATGTAATCAGTCCACTGGGCAACACGAAAGAAGCCAAGGAAAGATAAGTTTGGGGTTAATGAGAGACAGATTGAGAAAGCATGACAAGGTGGGAACAATGAGGCTAGGTAAAAGACTATTATTGTCAAGTATCATGATGCCAATGCAAGGCCAGCTGCATTGACAAAAAAGTATGGCTTTGTAGGGTGCATTGTTTATAGAAAGTGGATCTCAAACACATGCGAGTTAAATACAAGAAAGAATCCCTGAAAAGAAAAGGAAGCTCGAAGCGAAGTACATAGTATACAAAGGACGCCGTCACCCCTCCCCTACCCTCCTACCCTTTTCTTCTCAGTTTTGCTAGAGCTGAAGCTGGCCTCTGCTTCCAACCTCAAATTTCTTTTTTCAATTTTCAAGAAAGGCTGCTCATGGAGACTGTGCACCTTCCAGCTCACTATGATGGGGAGGAGAGAGAAAACACAGCTCGCCTATGAGTGGGAACCTGCACCACCACCTCGGATTTCTGTGATTTCGAGGGAGGCTTGGAGGGAGAATAGTCCATATTTTGAGCGACATTGTACCAAGGGCATGACAGACTCTACGCCTACCTTCAAGGCCCACTGCACTATGAAGGAGACGTCTGTCCCGAAACTGTAAGCATACTGCCAAAGCGTCCAGTAAGTAGCCTGAATGAGCTGCTCCTTTGATCCCAACCGAATCACTCCCACGGCCATACCTGTGCTCAACCTATCCGTGGAAAAGCAAAGCTGGAATGTAGCTGAATCACTGTGGATAAGCCATAAATCAATCCCCTGAGGACCCATCCACGCCTCCATCATGCAATACATTTGCTCTACCATCATGCAATCGAACATAGACGGGTCCACTTCCCCTTGTCCGTGGAGCAAAGTGAAAGCCCCAAAAAGGTTGAGAGTAGGAACCGACCACACCAATAGAACCTCCTTCCGGGCTGCAAGATCATCATCGTCATCTCTAGAGTAAAGCGATGGGCGTCCGGACTCTCTAGGTAGTTCCACAGTCCAAGCCTCCAAAACTCCATCAGCAAAGGTTGCCTAGAGCGAGGCCTTGGACCTGGAAGGTGTGAGAACAAAGCCACCTATATCACGGCATCCACAACTAGTGTTAGTACAAATTTGCCATCCGTACATATTCGTCTGCATACAAGTATATGTACGCTAGTCGTCCGTACAGCACAAGCCATACACATCCGCTGTGCAAATCTGCAAATTTGCTCCATAGTTGTTCCCATATGTACCATACGCATCCGGCATACATATACAGGAGTATGATTGGAGTATGGTTCGGCCCCTAGGGCTGAATCATACGTGACCCTAAATTTAAAAAAAAAAAACAGGAAAATATACATTGTACACATTTAATTGACAAAGAGCTACAAAACTTTCAACTTTAGATTTGCATTGATTTTAGAGTCACCATTCATTAAAGCGTCCAGGGACAAGAGTCATCTGGATTCTGATACATAGTGATGGTCAATACAACACCAAAACATCATGATCAAGGTAGTAGGTAGTAGATGTTGAAGGTCAACATCTCCTGATGTCACCATAGAGAGAAAGGGCCTTTGTTGTGGGTGTGCCCGCCCAAAGAGAGGTTAGGTTAGGGTTCAGAGAGAGGGCCTTTGCTTGTGGGTGTGCCCGCCTCCGTGAGGGAAGTCTAGGGCAGACATGCAGGTGGGTTGTGTGGCCATCCTGGCCCCTTGTTGGACCATATGCTGTCTCATGGCAGCCCTCATGGAGGCACACCCTGCGAGACATCCTGGGAGGCCTTCGTGGCCAGGTGTAAGCTGCAGCCCCAGTCCCTATAGGCCCTTTATAGGCTGAGGTGGACCGACCTGCTGGTCAGGGCATAGGGAGGGGGAACAACCCCATTATGTAGGGCTGGGTGCAGACCTTGTGGTGGACATGAGGCAGCCAGCCCTAGAGCCTTTGTAGTCAGGCTGGAGGGCAGGGGATCAGCCCCTTGTAGTTCTGCCTAGCAGGCCCTTTTGTAGAGCAGGAGGGTCGGCCCACATTGCAAGCTGGTCAGCCCCCTAGTATGCTGACTGTCACCATGGGAAGGGCTGGGGCGATATATAGGCCCCCGCTCATTTGTGCTTGGCATCTCAGAGTGGTGCCTCTTGAGCAGCTTTGTGCATCTCAGCAGTAGAGCAGTTCATCCTATCTATAGCAGAGGTTTTCCCTACCACTTTGGGGGGTTTCCTGATATCACTTGCAGCTCTCTCTCTCTCTCTCTCTCTCTCTCTCTCTCTCTCTCTCTCTCTCCTTTCCTATTTGGTGTGTGTGATGCTCTCTCTCTCTCTCTCTCTCTCTCCCTCTCTCTCTCTCTCTTCATTCCCGTTCAGTTCTACTGCACTTATCAGAGCATGGTTGGCTGGAGACCCAACCCAAGGTGTGGAGGGAGTATTGAGCCAGCACACAGAGAGGAGGTTTAGGGCTGTCAAAGATGCTCCTGCCATGCACAAATCCCGTCTACGTATCATGGATAAGATCTGGAAGAAAGGGTTGTAAACGCAAGCTAATAGCCTTAGCTAAGATTTTATATAAGATACCCAGCAAGGTAATCGGTCTCCACTGAGAGACTAAAGTCTTACAACCCCCTTTCGAAATTAAATGAATGATGCCCTCCATAAGTAAGTCTCGCATCTCACCCGACTCTCATACACCTTGCAAGGATGAAGTAATGTGATCCCCAATCTAATCCCAAAAAGTAATAAAAAATAAAGAGGTAAGTCCATCTCAACCAGGACACTTGTCCTTGTGAAGGACAAAGAGAGCAGTCTTGAACTCTACGTTGGTGAAGAATGCATCAAGTGAGACAGTCATATCCCCACTCACCAACCCAGGTAAGTGTCGCCAAATAACCACTCTAGCAGCATTTGTGGCCTGAGTGTCAAGACCCGTTGTAAGAAGGGACGCATAGAAATTGGTGGCAACCTGCAAGACGGCATCTCAATGTGTCTGAAGAACTCCGCCTGAATCAACAAGCTATGAGACGCTCCCCCTACTATGTCTAGGGCCATGAGTAGAGAAGAATTGCTTGTTGATCCTACCTCTCGTCTGAGTTCAAAATGACTCTCTGATGAAAGACATACTTTGCTCTCTGATCTAAAAGTGATTGCTACTGGGCCCTTGCTGCAGCAAGGTGCTCCTGAATCCAAGAATCTGTAGGCCTCTTCTTGAAATACTACCCATAATGTAATACTAGCTTTCTTGTGGAACTTCACGCTCGTAAATATCTGTAGAAAAACTCTCATAAGAGCTCTCTCTCTCTCTCTCTCTCTCTCTCTCTCTCTCTCTCTCTCTCTCCACACAGCTAGGGCCCAGGACAACATGTTGGGTTGGACCCCCCCCAAGGTATTTTATTTCTTGAAGAGAGAATCTGTTACAAGAGTTCAACGTAGAGCTGCCTGATACAAAATCCAACGTGAATGATTCGTTACAAGAGCTTCAAGCTCATTTCAAATTGGCAACATGCCACTTGTCTAAAATCTAGACTAAGTCCTATTACATGCCACTAAGGGCCATTCCGGAGTCTTCAAAGCACTTGATCACACGAACCGCCTCCTAGATTCTGGAGAGTCGAGACCACCTCTTTGAGATACACACAAATCCCGTTGGAAATTCTTCCGTTTGACAACGGAATGTGCCCGCGTGAAGATATCTTCGACGCTGTTTCCCGTCAAACAATTTGCAAGATTTGGTCGGGCCGCCTAGCGCATGACTTCTTCAGGGCATCGCTTGTCATGGAAAGGCATTCGTTCAGCCATCCGTTGTATGCACATTCCTTATCGCCATGTTTGAGGAATCGCACACAATTTCACAAGTACACCGACCTTGGCAGAGAATTTTGTCACTCGCCAACAAGGTTAATCCTTGCACTACCTCATGGTTTACGTCAACCTTCACGATACTCTCAGCCTGTTCTGCGTCGCACGTGTACGGCGTACACACATAAATTATGCGACCCAGATATTATCTCCGTCAAGCGCTTTGTGGCCTTCATGGGCTGTCAAAGTACACCAATCCACTCTTGCAATCTCGAACCGTGCTCCTTTGAGAAAAAGAGCAGACCTTGCTCTGATACCAATGAAATACTACCCGTAATGTAATACTAGCTTTCTCGTGGAACTTCACGCTCGTAAATATCTGTAGAAAAACTCTCATAAGATCTCTCTCTCTCTCTCTCTCTCTCTCTCTCTCTCTCTCTACACACAGCTAGGGCCCAGGACAACATGTTGGACTGGACCCCCCCCCCCCCAAGGTATTTTATTTCTTGAAGAGAGAATCTGTTACAAGAGTTCAGCGTAGAGCTGCCTGATACAAAATCCAACGTGAATGATTCATTACATGAGCTTCAAGCTCATTTCAAATTGGCAACATGCCACTTGTCTAAAATCTAGACTAGGTTATATTACATGCCACTAGGGGCCATTCTGGAGTCTTCAAAGCACTTGGTCACACGAACCGCCTCCTAGATGCTTGTTAGGCTCCCATAGCGCTTAGGAAAATAACTCTTCCTAATACCTGCAATAATTAACTAAAGCATACCACCATGGCACCCATTAATTGTTAGCGCTTTGCATGCAAATAACACACTGTGGACTAATTCTAGTCACGGTGGGCGTCCTCACTGAATACATGTGCACACCTAAACAAATATAAAAATATATATTTATTCTCTAGTTGACCAGAGTCAACACTCTTGATCATAATTAAGGAGCTTTGACCAAGGGTCGAGGCGCCTTAATTATAGCCAAGTCTCTCCAACCGAAGTTGGCACAACTCTCCAACCGAAGTTGGCACATCTTGGTTAACCGTGGTTAACCCTCTTGGCGCATGCCAAGTCTCGTTGACCAAAGTCAACACTCTTTGACCGTAGTCAGCTCTGTAGTTCTCTGGTTAACCGTAGTTAACCCTCTTGGTAATAAACCAAGTCTCCTTGACCGAGGTCAGTTTTACTTGACTAGAGTCAAGTATCTTTGACCGTAGTCAATCCTTTGACCATTAAAAGAACTCTTTGACCATAATTAACACATATAAAACTCTTTAATTATGATCAAATAAATGGTCAATTGTACTTTGACTTAGGATATTTACATTGTGGTGACACTTCTACTCCTCCCTCTAGAAAACAGCCAACTGTTGACGGAGACCTATCTCACACCTGAGGATCTCACCCCTCCTGATACGAGCAACTGAAAGATAAAAGTCGCTAATACCAGAGAGGGCTGCAGCTAAGTCTGACGGAGAAAGCTGCCCATCCTACATAAGAGGTACCCAGGCCCTCAACACTGTCTCTGTAAGGCCCTCCTCTGCATAAAAGGCATCTGGAATCCTAACACTGGCAGAGCGGCCCCTCACATGAGGATTTGAAACCATCAGAATCACTAAAAAATGATCCGAAGTGGACACCCCAACTGCAATGCTAACAGTACCACCTCTGTCAAGAGCCGAATCATCCAAATAAAATCTATCAATCCATGCATGGATAGTACAATCTCCTATTCAACCAAGAAAACAGTAGAGAATGTTGCTGAGTGTGAAAAGCATCATCGTGCCAAGCATCCCTGCCACTGTACTGAAAAAGGAAGGCATACCAAGCTGCTCTCTCTAGGGAGTGGATACCACCTACCCTATCACCCCTTTTGTCTAAGGGCATTTCAACCATGTTGAAATTGCCCCCTATAAATGGTCTTGGTCCCACTTATCTAGGAAACTCAGATTCTATCCGTTAGGGTTACTATAGAAACCTTAGACTCTGGAACACATAGCCCACACAGAAGTAGTTAACTTTTTTAACCTAAACGAGGTTAGAACCTTTGGAAATCGAAGGGAACATGTTCAGTGTAAATAATATCAGTTTTAGACACTTTCCAGTAGCCTGAAAGACAAAAACCGGAATTGAATGCAGAAGAACAGTGCATAAAAGAAAGTGTAGTGATTGATAAAAGTGACAAATGCGAAGAATACTTGCCCCGTGACTCGTCTTGGGCACTCGAAAGGAAGAAAGGTAGGCTGAAGCAGAAATTCCAGCAATCATCAAGTTGGATAGTAGGAGGATGGCTAGGAAGAGGGCGAATTTTGCAAAGAGAGAACAGGGGAGGGTGCAATTTGTAGAGAGAGCAATTGTGACTGCTTAGAACTGAGCCCAAACTTTATATAGACCTTGGGTGAAAGCAAAAAGCTATAAAAAAGTGAGAAACCACCAAAAGCAGGCTGAAAGCTGTAAAAAGCTGAAAAAACGATTTCTAATATTTTATTTTCTAATATTTGATTGGATTTGTTATTCTATGTTAGAATAGTTTTTAGGAGTTATTTGAATACTTTAATTAGGTCTCTTAAAAATTTTGCCCCATGCCCCCTCTACCGATGCACACAATTAATTAATCTACGGCCTAGGACTCAGTTAACCCTAGAACTTAAACTGCTTGTATCCAGCTCTAAACAACTCAGAATTCCAGCTCTCAACTGCTTGTAACCAGCTCTAAACAACTCAGAACTCTACCAAATTGAACTA